>NC_049989.1:3137690-3337923 GCF_000003815.2 Branchiostoma floridae | reverse complement strand
ATGACTTGTGGTAGTCGGATATTTCCGAAGGCTCCACTTGTAGTTGACCCCAGTTGTAGGAAACACTGCTGTCTTTTTAGTCATAGTCTGTTTTAGACCTGTCCTTGACAATGTAATATCCTATGTTGATGTACTTGAACTTGACGAGTGTTTTACTGAGCTGTACCATGATGTAGTAATGTAGCAGGGTTGGAGTCAATGTGAGTAGGTTTTTGTGTAAGTTTGTTTGTACAGAATTTTACACTAATCAATATTCAGCTCACCCCCTAACTGCCCTTACCCAGCATGTGGTATGGGTGACAATCTGACCTGGGATCAAATGTGCCCATCATTTTCCTGAGGGATTTTTGTTGTCCACATCTCAGCATGGGGTCTGATGCAGACCTGTTATCTTTTGCTTTATGTGGGATATTGATATCTTTATGTGGTACAGTAGAAGCTTAATTGCACACCCCATTTGCCAGCATATTTCATGCAATTTTTTGGGTGGTGCAATAATGCGAAGTTATCCAGCTGGACTGCACCGGTTTGGGATTTTGGTATTCCGTGCAGTTAACAGAAGTGCGCGTTAATCCGTTGTGCAATTAACTGGCTTCTAAGTTGTATATGTAACAATTTATATACTGTTGGTATTTGGTTGAAATAGATCTCCATCAGTAATGCAGAGAGTTTTCAATTATATCTGTTACAAAAGATATAAATACTGTAAATGTTTTTAAGTTCGCGGGGATTTAATTTCGCGGTAGCGGGAAAAAGGACTTTTCGCGGTGGATTTAAGTTCGCGGTAACACCATAGACTGCAATCTAATATCATTATAGAAAAATGTTCGCGGTGGTTTTAAATTCGCGGTGAAGTGGTCACCGCGAAAACCGCGAAAATTAATCCACCGCGAACATTTCTGCATTTACAGTAGTATACAGTGATGATAAGCTTATCTGCCTTAATACTACTTATAGCCTAAGTGTAGACACAACACAGATTATCTCCCGATTACCAAGATGTGTCCTGCCAGCCTGCTCTCTCTCATTGAACAGTATTATCTTACTCGTAAGTTATACTAGTAGTACTAGTAGTAGGGTCTGCATGTCCCTTTTTTGTAAGGTATGGATAGCTTATTTTGATTTCATGAAATTCATAGGGAAAGCTGCATTAGTCAATAGAGACATGTGAATCGTGATTCGTAGAAAGGCAACCAAATTTGGGGCAATCATTTTCCTTGATTTTATTGTAATATGTGGGGAGTTTTTCTAAATTCAGTGTAAAACATTGTTAGCACCCTACTGCAGGTACTCAATTAGGCTTGTCCAGACAAGTGCCTGAACCCACCATATGCTTTAATTTTTTTACAACAATCTCTAGAATTTTTTTAGTAAGCTCCAACATCACAGACCAATGCAGACTGATCCTATTTTCTTTCAGGACCGTAACCTTGAAAATCATTTTTTTTGTAAGACCTTACTTAAATTAGAATCAGCACATTTGTGAATCTCTCATCTCAAGAGGAATTTTTTTCACATAATTGAATTTACTATAATGACACATATTATCCTTGTGTGTGTGATCAGATTTACATGTGTAAACAATTTTCAAATGTTTTCTATCTGTTGAGTGATTCAGCAACTGTACAGAACTGTGTAACATGTCCCTGTATGAAGGCCACTCAGATACAGAATGGTGAAAATTCTGCAGTAGAGCACACAAGCCTGGTCCTCTGGGAAGACCAGTTTGTCTTCATGGTTTAGGATATCTGTGGTATGTTTGTGCAGCAAAGTCTGCAATAACAAACCCCAAGTCACGCATCATTTGTAACATGTTTTAATGCATGTTTCAGGCCTCTAACCACAAGAATGTAACATAAATTACCTTGTCTTTTTTATCACTACAGATATCTGAAGAAGGACACAAGTTCCCCAAGAAGATTCTTTCGAAGACTGTCGAAGAACTAGCCCATTTGCTTGCCGCAACTACATTGCCAAGGAAAGCAGCAATTGCTTAATTCAAGGAAAGGAATCCTCTGCATGCAAGGAAGAAAAGCTGCCTTTGGCACGGTAAAGGTCAAATGTTAGCGACTGCACCACTTCGGTCAAGTTGAAAATCTCTGCATAACAAGCCCTCAACATAAAAATAGCAAAGGTACGAAGTCAGTGAATAAACTTTGGAAACAAACGGAAATACAAAACAGCTGAAGACACCAATTGCAAGCATCAGGAATGAAGCATAAGATGTCTCGAAAAGATTAGCAAGAAAGTTTAAGAACAACAAGATGAGCTCGATAGGGAAACCCTCTGGGCTGAAACCGCCCAGTAAAATAGCCAAACCTGGAGGCACAGGGATCCCCAAGGCTGGAGGTACAGCCGGGGCTGCCAAAGCAGGTGCGGCTGGTGCAGCTAAAGCTGCTGCAGGTGCTAAAGGTGCTGCTGGAGCTGGCAAGGGTGCGCCAGGTGCCGCTGCAAAGGGTGCAGCTTCAGGTAAGGATTAGCATTATATTGTATTTCTGTGCATTATATAATCATGTTGGAAAGTCACTGGATAACAGGGTTCTATATTCACAACCTATATAATATATACAGTCAAACCTGCCCAAGACTACCAACCGGGGGACCGGAAAAAAGCGGTCGATTTGGACAGGTGGTCGCTGAGAAGAGTATCGACTCAAAACATGTCCGATGCAAAGTATAAATGGTTGTCGTTGTGTTTAATGGCAAATAGCAAGCAAACTGCACGCACGCAAAGAAGCGAGGTCTTTAATGTCAAATACAACACGCACAGTGTAAACTGTAAATTTAACCCCAAATTCCGACGCAAACTGGCCGATTTCGGCACAAAATCGCGCTAATTATCATAAAAAAATCGATGAAAACCTCAATCTTGAAAATGATGCGGTCGTTATAGGTCCCAATTTGGGCCGGTCGCGGTCGCGTTGGCCAGGTGGTCGTTGAGAAAAGGTCGCTTAATGCTTACGTCAATGGGAAAATAAATCGGGACCGAGAAAAAGCGGTCGAAATGGCCAGGTGGTCGCTGATGAGAAGAGGTGGTTGCTCGGGCAGGTTTGACTGTACCTAGCTATGTGGTGTGAAATAGAACCAGTCAGTATTGCCCTGAGGAAGGTGACAGACCGTCACCTGAAATGTTGACTTTGATTGTATATATATCTTGGTTGTAAAAAACAAATCTTGTTATCCAGTGACATTGTACTGAAGGTGATAATCTTATCTAGCTATTTAATTTGTAACAGTACATCTAAAGTTAGCTATAGCCATATTTCAGCAAATTGTTTAATATTTGGTCTTGCATAATTGTTTTCCTGCTTATTTCACACAGTCATGTAAAGTGTAATTTCTGTATTTGTACCATTTATTTCTTTTATCATTACCACCTTTATCATTAGAACATTTTACAAGTTTTGTTTTGCAATTATGAATGTTCTCACAACATTGATTTGTTCATATGTACTAAATGTGTAGGCAGTTCTGAAGTACAGTAGTCCTGTGTCATTCTCATTCAATGTGTTCAAGTCCAGTATGCAGGGTCGTTACAGACAGACTGTCAACTTTGTACCAAACTGCACAATTTACATGCACATGCACAACCTGTCTCTGTATCTGTTTCAAAAGGGCATGCCTGTCCATTCCTGCATTGGTATAATTTCAAACTGTCAAGGGAATGCATGACTAAACTCAAGTTAATGGGTCCAAGGTGCACAGTGCATGATTCTCACAAATTGCTCACAAGTTGAGGCTTTCACTGTCTGAATCTTTCAAAACTGAAGTAAAGTCCAAGTGGTGTACCATTGATTCTGCACCTACCAATTGGTGTATAGCATGTTTAAGGTTGAAGTTCATTTAAAGATAAATGGTATGATAACGTTGTTAATGCATGACCACAGGATGCTTGTCAATGAGCATGTATCAAAGTTGCACTTGAATCAGAGACTGTTTCTTTGCATGACTACTTACAGTTACACCCTTAACTTCTCTCCACACGCACCGTTACAGGCATACAACACCTTACAGGCTTGTATGCCTCCGCCACAACTAAGGCTGCGGCCTCTTCTGTTATATCTTCAGATGGATGGAAGATAGGCGACCGTGCCTATGTAGCAGGCACGAAGGCTGGGTATATCCAGTTTATAGGTGAAACGCAGTTTGCGCCGGGCGAGTGGGTCGGAATTGTGTTGGACGACCCGGTCGGGAAGAACGATGGTTCCGTTGCCGGTGTGCGATACTTCCAGTGTACGCCGCAGCACGGCGTATTCTCGCGAGCCGCAAAACTTACCAGACAGCCCGCGGCAGCAGGGGCTACAGCAGGGGTGCCGTCAGCGGCTGCCGCAAGGTCGCGGGCATCCAGCTCGGCTTCTACTCGAGGAGCCGGAGACACGGTTAACGGGTCAAAACCGGACAGACCCAGCAGTCGCCTTTCGTCGTCAACAAAAACTTCCAGTCTCAAACAGCGGTTAGCGGGATCCAGTGTGGGGACGTTGACGCCCAGCGTGTCCATGACTAGTCTGGTGGACATCGGGAAGAAGGCAGAGGAACTGTTCAGTCTTGGTGACCGTGTCCTGGTCAGTGGAACTAAAGCAGGCCTGGTGAGGTATCTGGGGACGACAGACTTTGCCAAGGGGGAGTGGGTCGGGGTGGAGCTGGAGGAAGAACAGGGGAAGAACGATGGATCTGTAGCAGGGAAGAGGTGAGGAGTCTGGGTACTTTCTTTGATCTGTTACACAGTGCTCTAAATACTGGTGACCTTACCTTAGACCTTAGACCTTAGGTCCTCCAGTGCCCTAAGACGCATTGGGCGGCAAGTTTCCATCGGCCTCTGTTGGTTGCAGCAGTCTTGGCCTGTTCCCAAGAGATGTTGGCTCTTTTACTGGCATACTGGTGACAACCTGAGTCAAAAGCCAGGTTGCCCCACTTCCAAGTTATTACCTTCTTCAAATAAACTACTTATCCATTGTCTTTTCTTTCAGTTTTATCTTGTCAAGAAATAAATCCAAAAGCTTATGCATTTAGGTGGGGAGAAATGGTGTTCAACTGCAAAATTTCAGGTTGCGCAGGTTTAAAATTAAGTTGCATCCAGCAAAATTTGCTTGCATTTGCAGGTGTGCAAGTGGGAATTTCGAGCACTGTCTGTATAATGTATAAGATTGATGACTAATGAAAACAGTGATTGTGGGCTCTTTCTTTTCAAAACATTAAGCAGAAGGGATTGTTGGGAACCTGATTTTGCTTTTGCCTTCCCTTTTAAATGTACAAACATCATTTCTATTTCTTCCTTTGCAATTCATGACTGACAAACTTTTCCCATTGTCATATATTTTTATCTATTGTTACAATGTACAATAAGCTCTTTTGGCTCCTTTCAAACTTATTTCTTAGACATCACATGGCATCAGAAATAGTTTCTTGGTGTAAACTTAGTAGTAAAATAGAAGTGAAGAAAACAAAAGTTCCATTTTTTCTATACATGTATTTCAAAATGTCTCCTTTTAGTACTTGCTTAAAGATAAATGGAATCAACACCATTCAGACTGTTGCAGTTGAAGTGACAAGTTTCCATATGGTTTGATGTCATGAGGGAACAACAGATCTCCATGTTACAAAATTTGGATGGCATCCAACAGATCCTAAGAGACAAAGCAGATTTTGAAACAATGACTTTATATTCCACTGTTCTACTGAATTTTGCTTACAAGGGATAAAGATAACATGTTTCTCCTTGTTCCATGACAGATATTTCACCTGTACGGCAAAGTTTGGTCTGTTTGCTCCGGTGCACAAGGTCCAGCCTCTAGGGGAGGGGGAGCCTGTTCCCAAGGCAACGCCTAAACAAGCATCAGTACCAGGTAGGGTTGGTAGCATGCTACAAATTTAGTCAAACTGCCCAAGAAGACAACTTGGGACAGATAAAACAAGGTCTGTATAGACTGATGGTCTTAATACATGTGTCAATGGGAAAAATTATCTTACAGATCAGCAAACCAAAAGTGGTTACTTTGTCCAGGTGGTCACTTGTACAGATTTGACTGTAGATTACTTACTCTCTACAGATCAGCAAACCAAAAGTGGTTACTTTGTCCAGGTGGTCACTTGTACAGATTTGACTGTAGATTACTTACTCTCGTACTCTGTTGTATGACATGTATTTGATATACTGTAAGATATTGTATTTTGTGGAAATGCACAATGAACAGTGAAATCAAAACAATGATACATGCAGTATTATTTTGGCATTGTCAGGTATAGTGGCATAATTCGTGTTAAAAGCATGTTGAACTAGAACATTTTTGTACATTCTGTAGGCTCTGCAACAGCTGCAAGAATAGCTGCCAGGAAAGCCCAGTCAGAAGCGCCCCCACCCCTGCCCCTCGGTACTCCAGGTGCGAGGTCTCGCAGTGGTAGCAGCAGCTCCATCAGCTCCATTAGTTCCAACATCAGCTCTGCATCCGGCTATGGAAGGCACTCTGTAAGTACTGCTGTGTACTGTGTCAGGTAGGCATAAGCTGCAGGATATAGTTTCCATCAGCTCCATTAGTTCTAACATCAGCTCTGCATCCGGCTATGGAAGGCATTCTGTAAGTACATGTAAGTAGACATCCATAACAGTGCAGCTCAGTTTGTGTGATAGTATGCATTGGTTGTTTGGTACCAAACATGAGGAAGAATACATGTCTTTCAATGTGTGTGTAATAATAGCATGTTTGTATGTACTCATCATTTTTGCTGTTTTCTTCAGGAACTCCGCGCCGCTGCCAGAAAGACGCGGGCATCCACGGGAAGCTCTACACATGCTATGCAGGTACTGTATGAAGTGGAGTCTGTGTCTCTCTCAAAGAAATGATAAAATAAATGTCTTTTACTTTGTACAGCTCTCAAGCATAAAGCAGTCTCAAAAGTGTGATTAGTGTAGCTCACAGGTTTCCAATATTTCTTGGCTAAGTTTACTCTGGTGCATCATCTACATTTGTAATGCAGTTAGATCCAAATGCAAACCATCCTTGTTAGACAAATGTGTTGAGGTTGTGTATGACAAGCCATTTTATATACATGCAAGTCTTGACATTGTACTGTAAAGGAGTTCTGTTAAGATTGAAACTTATGCTGGTTGAGAGATACAGCAGTCACAAATAGGGTAAAATGCTTTGCCTTTGTGACAAAAGATTAGACCAATATAAAGCTTGAAGTGTGCTTGATGTTGCTCTGCCTTCCTGCAGCCATAGTACATGTAACAATGCTCATTTACATGTCCTTTGAAGTGCTGCTCTCTGCTTCCCACCTTCTGCTGTAACCTGTTTCCAAAGTTTCTTCCAAAGTTCCTGTCTTCTCATGCCCAGAATGTGCTCTCTTTAGGAACTACTGCAGGAGAAGGAAAAGAAACTGCAGGACCTTGAAGATGCCAGGATGGTTGTCATCAAAAACATCAAGGAATGTTGGCTTCCCTTCTCTCTCCTCATCTTTCAGACACTGTCTCAAAAAACAGAAGTGGAAAACTTTTACATTTGCAGTGATACTTTGCTAGCTTGTATCTTGAGAGAAGTGCACAACAGTCAACATTTTAATGTGTCAAGCCTGGTACATTGATTTAACCATGAGTCTGTGAGCTCAAAAGGACTTTTTTGGCAGTAATTTGTCTGGTCTTAATTATCTCACAACTTTTAGGGATTAGTCAATTGATCCCCGAGTATTACCAAATATAGCCAAGGCTTGTCAACCATGTGAAGGACCTAAGGAGTAGAGTGTAAGAAATTGATCCAAAATGTTTGCCCAATATCTTATGATACACTTTGAGGCCCTCATACCTTTGGTATAAATGAAGCACTCTCTCAGGATACAACATTTTGTAGAAAAGTACATTTTTGTGTGATCATTTTCTAACTTAGGGAAGTAGTCAATGCACTCTTGGTTGCACAATTTGTCTCTCTCACATGGTGTGTGATGTGGTGTCACTTCAGTTTCCTTCTGCACATTTAGTTAACACTATAGTTGTGCTGTGTTGTGAGTTGTCTTTTCCAATTTGTTTTACATTGTATCTTGCATGGACATTTGCATGTTTGGCATGAAGGTGGAATGTAGTACTGTTGCATGTATATTCATTCCCTTTCCCATTTCAGAATTAAGGTACTTGACAAGCTGTATTCTATAGTTAGGGTGTTCCTTCCTCCATAGTTATCACCCATTGCTTTATAAAGTCTCCTGATGGCAAGTCTTTCACCCCACAGTAGTTCCCGTGTCATCGAGGCTTTTGCCTTTGTCAGAAGTAGACTGCCTGCAAAACTTTACTTCTCTCTTTTGAATAACTACTCTTAGACTACTTTCCTAAGTCAAGAGTCTTTCCAAAATTACCACCAGTTAGCTCAAAGATGCTTACAACGTTTTGTAAATGCCCAACATGTTTGAGACAGTTACTTGCCATCCCTTTTGGCTGATGAGAAATTGCTCCTCATCCTCATCTCCATCTGTAGTCTGTCATCTCCATCTTCACTAATGTCAGATTTGTGTTCCAGTCCTTTTACAGTGCATCAACATCATGGCTTAGATTAAGATGCTCGACCAGTCCACTTGCGTTTTGCAAATTCCTTTTATTATAGTTTTGACTGTGTCATTTACATATCAGTTCCCTATACTTTGCTAGTCATAGTATATTGGACTTTTTTTGACATTTTGGTGTTTCTAATACCGGGTATCTTTTTTTTTGTTAGCATGAGCCCATTTTTCCATAAGTTTCTGAAGTCAATATTTGGAAGCGGAAAAATTTAGTCTTCATTCTGATAATATTAATGCCTTGCTTTTTGTTATTCAATGTTTGCTTGCTTTTGCAATTTAAGATTACTCGTATCTGTTTCATATTTAGATTTTAGATGACAATGCAATGTTTGTATGCTAATTACTTTCTTGCTTGTGTAATAATTGTTTCATATTTGTCATTGAAAAAAATTCATTCCACCTATTTAAAAATCATGTGCTACATACATAACTTATTGCTGCAGCTATAACATGGTACCACTTCTGCAAGAACTGAGAGACCTGAATAATTTTAGATTTATCTGAAGTTCATTTATCAATTTACACAGTGCAAAGTATCTAGAGCTAATGCCGATTGGTCAAGTGGGTTCAAAACTACAGCATTGCGTTAAAACATTTAAAGTTAACGATTTGCGGCATGCCATGATACCTCTTAAGATTACTGAATTTGATTCTCCACCTTTGTTGAAGGTTACTCTTTGTAGTTTTGATATAAGAATTTTTTTCCTTTTCTGTTTTCGTTGCTTGCAATGATGTACATGAAGTAATTTTACCTGCACTACACATTGAAACCAACAGGAGGCGCTGAAAGAGAAGCAACAGCATGTGGAGCAGCTGTTGGCCGAGCGTGACATGGAACGTGCGGAGGTGGCGCGATCAGCCTCTGCCGTCCTGGAGGTGCGAGACAACAATACTGAGATTTGAAATGTTTGTCAACAAAACTAAAAAAAACATTTTGCTCTTACCCTGTGCCATGCAGGAAAAGTGATCCCTTACACATGAAACTGACCCAAAACATCGCTTAGTTTGCTGATACAATGATACATTGGTTATAAAAAGTGTATTCCATGTTTAATCTAATGGTCAGAGAATTAAGTGTCATTAGCGAAAGATAGTAAAAAATGCTATCTGAAACGTCTGTTTATAAAATCATATCCAATGAGTAACTGCTTTTTGGCACATCTTATTACCTGGATGTGTAACCTTTATAGATGCATCTTATTTTGATTAGCAGTTTTGGTAAATATGAGAATTCTTTCATTTGATTTATATGATTTTTACATCAGATTATTGATTATCGTTAAAACTTCATTTTAATCAATTTCAGTCTCAGACACAACTGGATAGCCTCCGAGCAGATCATGAAAAGGTGAGAACTTCCTCATTGTGGGTCACGCATGAAATATTGATGTGTGTCATAGTCTCTAAGTAGATTTCAGAGGAGACCTTGAAAAACATGTATGTACCTGGGGCCAAACCAAATATATTAGATGTGTTTTGTATGATTTGAAGTAAAAAAAAAAGAACGCAAATGCGATATTGCTGCTGCACTGGACTTTGTTTAATGTGGATTTTTTTATCTACGGTAACTATTAATTGTGTAAGGATGTAAGGAAGTCCAAGAAAGCATTCTCATTACTGTTAAAAATTGCTAGATAAGTACCTGCTATCTTTTGTTGTTATTAAGACTTGCTTTAAAACTTGGACCTCTAGATCTTCCAAGGTGTATTCAACATGTAACACTAGTTCACCTTTATCCGTGGGGTGACCTTTATCCGTTGTCTTTAAAAACAGCACATTTATGAGTATTAAGTCTGCTGACAGTGGTTTCAAATTTTTTTTTTTTGCAATATTTTCAAAATGTTCCGATTTTTAACCACCGTCCGTCGACTTTATATCCCTAAATACTTTTTTTGTACAAACAACGAATATAGGTTACCCTCGGATAAAGGTGAACCAGCGTTACAGTATACCAAGACTTTCTCCCCCAATGCACTTCACCCTTTTGTCACAACTGAGTCTTTTAAAAACACTGAACTGAATTACTAAGGCTCCACAGTGAATGACCTGACCTGTAGTTTTGCGGTAAGATATGATAATTTTTGTCCCATCTGCAGTATGTCCGCGAGAGTGAAATCAACGTGGAAAAACTGCGTGCAATGGTGGAAGGTGCGGACAAGGAGAAGATGGAGCTTGTCAATCAACTTGAAGAAGAAAGAAGGTACAGATGTTTTGTAGCTTAGCTTTTCATTCTTTTTTTAAATCTTAGTTTTTTTGGTTTGATGTATGCGTACGGTGGGAAACTTGAAACAGTGCAATGGAATTAAAGGAAAAGATTGGAATCGTATAAGGATGTGACATCATAGCTTATACACTTGATCTCACATACTTTAATCTGATTAAAAATCTGTCAACTTCTTTTTAGGAAAGTTGAAGACTTGACATTCAGAATTGAGGAACAAACCATCTCATCAGGAGACTTGGAGGTAAAAATGTTTTGCTCATTATTTTGGAAAAAGAATTGCCATTAAACCATACTGTGTAATGAAGATATTTTAATTACACAAAATATTGACATCTCATTGTGTACCAATTTTTATGTGGTTGAATTTTTCACTTGTTAACTAGATTTGTATCACAATATGTAGTCTTGTCCTTGAAGTGTGAATCACTGAAACATCCTATATATACTGAGCACTGTATGACGTTTTTGTGATGTTGCAACTTTCTAATGTCCACATCTGAAAAGACTTGGAACAGGCATCAGTATTGCATCCATATTCTCATTCACAATACTCACATGTTATATGCATGATGTAACCTTGAGGTTAACAATGATGGTGTTTTGGGACATGGTGTTTTCACTCTTCATGTGTGGTGTAATCACTCCTTCCAGTAGAGCTCAAACTGAGTATACAAGGACTCCAGGAAAAATAGTTTGACGTTTTCAACTAATGGAGATTCCTAATAAACAAACAAACAAACAAACAAACAAACAAACAAAATCAAAATAGAAAACAATATTCATGATACTAATGGTTGTCTGTCATCAAGAGTTAATGGCAGCAAAAGGATTTGAAGAGACCAATGAACAAAACACAAAATTCTATCATTCTATATTATCTGTTAAATTTTTCTCTCATAATTTCATATGCTGGATCCTGTATATCTCAGATTTGAGCTCTGCACATTGTAATGTACCCCATTGTTCTCTCATAATTTCATATGCTGGATCATGTATATCTCAGATTTGAGCTCTGCACATTGTAATGTACCCCACTGTTCTCCCCTGTGGATAATGGTGAATGTTCAGGGAACATGTCACATTTTTGTGGCTGGGGAGGCCACAGAGCAGGAACAGGGCTGTGTTGAGCTCTGACCTTTGACCAAAAATACCAAAAGGGGACATTTTTTTGAAGCTATTCACTTTAAATTCTTGTTTGATTTAAGCTGGTGTTTTACAGTGTCAACTTGGAGTACATGATAGTATTGTGTTTCCAAAATTGCTTTTAGAAAATGAAAATAAAAGATCAGAGGCAGATTCTGCTTTTACTTTCAGATTAACAGTGAAAACCTTAATGTTTACTACATCAGCAAAAACTACATGTTACATCATCTAGATGTGCTGTACAATATTAGAACTACCTCTCATAGTTCAGTCATGTAGCTGTGATGATCTCACTGTTGGTGTTGGGCCAAGTCTAACAAATATAGAATTGAGATGTTGACAGGTTCCCCTATCAGGGTGTTCTCAGAACCTCCCTCATATGATGTACCTTCTAGTCATTAATGAGAAGGGCATGTGTATGTCCTGGATTTTGTTGTAATTGAGAAATCCTTTTGGCAATGGTGTAATGGTGTGTCAGTTCTTACATGCAATATAATTGTACATATCTTGTATAATACTGTAAATGGGTAGATTTAATTGTAACAATATTGTTACATGCATATGTGTACATGTGTTACATGTATAGATGTTTGGCTTGTAATTAGATATCAAAGTAGATACAATGATGAGATACAACAAAATGAAGATATCTGAATGTTATATGCCTTTATTCCAACCTCTTACAATTTCTAGTGAATGGTTTGGTTTTTCTAGCCTCTTTGGTATTTCAAATGTCAAATTGCTCAGATTTGTTGCCAAGGACTTTAAGTTACGGGCAGAGGATGAGAAAGTAAAACTACATTAGCTTTGTCCAAAGTCCGTGTCTGTGAAATTTACTATCAGGACTGTTGAGGTAGAGTAAGGCACTGTCCATCCTTTCAAACTGAACTGTTTAGGAATCCCAGTTGTTCCAGTGTCCATGCCCTAATGTCATGGTTAGCCGCCAAGTCTGGCACAGACCCAGCTGCTGAAATCATCATGTAAGCATGCGATGATATAATAACTGCTTCTAAAATTATTCCTCACAACTTGTCACTACCAGTGCTAGTGCCTGATCTAGCTGTATCGCCATGCCTGCAAAATCAGGGCCTCTGTTATTTTTTTTACCCTGATGAGTTTCAAAGCTTTTAAAATCCTGAAGGTGTCAAATGAAATATGTAACATGACAAGCTAAGCATCTGCGTGAGCCATCAGTAGACATTTTAAGCAGATGACTGTCAGGGATATCTCCTGTCCCTACAAGTAGCTGCCCTTAGTGTCAATGCCATATAAGATAGCCAGTGCAAACAAAGCCCCCCTGTGCCTGTAGCGGGAGGTCAGTGGCTGAGTGAGAGACAGAGAGGGCTACAGGGTAGCGTAGGGATGTCATAGAGGCCCAGGCTTTCAACTTGGAGAGGGGTGGATGCTGTCCCCAAGGGTGCGATGTAGGCGGGATTTAGGCCTTCCCTGCCTACAGGTATAGTGGTTATTGCTAGTGGGGGGTAGTGAAGTTAGTTTGTGATGTGAATTTTTCCTGCATGTTGGGGGTTGTCCCAGTTATGCTTTTGAAATTCCTGGGTGTTTAGTTTTATGTGCTGGGGAGGGGGTGCTGTCAGTCAAATTGTCTATGGTAACCAGTACATGGAGCTGAAATAATTGCAAGTGGGGCTGAAAAAAAAGTTTTTTTTTGGTTAACACTGCCCATTATCTGTTGTAAAAGTACAAATTGACAATAACGTAACCCACTATAAATTGTTAGCATCTTTGCTAGTGCAAGACGGCCATAATGAGAAATTGCTGTTTTAATGTTATACATTTAGTTGAAAAATAATCAGGTGGTCTCAGATGAATTGACTCTTATTGGGATCTAAATATACCAAGGGGTTAATTGTCCTTAATAAGATTTTCATGAAAATGTTCAAACTTTTGTAATAAATTTTTCAAAGAGGGTAATTCCACAAGTACTTTGATCTCTCAAATGAAGAGAAAAATCCTGCTCTGTGGCCAGTCCTCACACTAACCTGCCCCCCTCCCCACCCCCTGTACCCAACCCTGCATGATGCCTGTTGTCATGTGTTTGCCCACATGGCCGCCTCCACTAACAGACACAGAGCCGAGAGGAGCATGAACGCTTGAAACTAGTAGAGGCCGCCTTGATCCAGGAGAGACGCAGGGCTGAGAAACTGCAGGAAGAGCTTGAGGATACGCGGGTAATGGGAACTTAACTCTTCCATGCTCTCCTTTTTTTCCATCCTGCCGTAGACTAGCCTGCTGCTTTGGTTTACACTGACTGCTGCTGCACTGACTTTTACCTTGTTTTGGTTTGACCCTCCACATCACTTGTCTTACACACCTTGTTTTACCAATGATTTGTTTTGTCATTTTAGAAAGACTGCTATATCCAGAAGATCCACAATCTTGTTTGTTATAGTTTTCGGTTTATTTTGTACTCTCTCCCTGCAAGTGTACGCTGCAATGTCATTGCAGGGAGAAGGTGAAAAGAACACTAAATCTTGGGAAGAAGTTTTGTTTTCTTCCTGAATCTTCTGTATACAGCAGTACTTTTAGTTTGTTTTCTATTACATTTGTTTGTTTGTTTAAGTTTACATGTATGTTTTTTATGATTTATGCACAATTTTGCTCTCTACAGCAAACTTCAGGAAGGTCATATTTTCTTTATTATTTTCCATTTACTTTTTGTTATCATTTGTAAAATATATTTTAATCCGGCTATCAATTTTGTCATTTTACATGTAGCAACTGTTATAGTTTGAAATGTAGTTGTAGTGGGTAGATAATTTATTATAGTATTTTGGGGGATTTGGGTGTGCAACAAGTGTCACGTTTTCATTGTATCCTCAGCTGTTTGTCTGCTTTCACACAAAAATGGTTTCCATGAGAGGCTGTGGAATTTGTGTGGTTTTGGATAGCTCAGCACTTAAGGCCTGGCATGAAATTACTACAAAAATGCAGGGATTCTTCACATACCAGCCTGCCACTGGCTTGATTGCTGTTTCATATTACCTGAAATAAAATATTTGCTTTCACCAAAAAGTGTATTATTCATTAGACCTGTTACTACAGACTTTCCAAACTTAAATCTATCTTTGCTTATGTGTTGCTATAGTTCAAGTGTAACTAAATATGAAAAAAAATTGAAGTTGACATTAATTTTTTTCATATCTGTAAGTTTTGTTTTGTTTGACTGTATTGAAACCAAATATGCTTCTTTTTTCCTTGTTACTTTCTCTTGTAAAGGTTATGAAAGATCAGCTCCAAAAGGAGAAGGTAAAACACCTGTTAGGCTGGGAATTCAGGAATGGTGATGGCTGGGCTAAAAGGATGGCTGGAATTTGAATGGAATTTGGATTTATGGTTTAGTGTTGGGCTACAGGGATTCCTGTACTACCGTAAAACAGCATAGTTTCCTCTTGGGAATAGGCAGCTATATATGCTAGTAAAAGCTTGTAGCAATAGTGCAGAATAGATTAGTAAGCTGGTTCATGCTTAAAACTGCGTATGTGCAGAGAGCTGCATTATGGGTAGTATGTGAAAGCCCCTAATTTCCAAATAGTTTGTATCTAGACTATGTTTAATATATGTCCAGAATGTCTTATGTTAAAGCTATTCAAATTGCGACAAAAACAATACAATATGGACACTAGGCAGCAGGCTGATATCATGACCACATGCATATTATACAATACAAAAATTGAACAAACATTAAGTAGGATAAAATCTGGGGCCTTCAACTGACATATTACCCGCAGTGCATCTCTTATGGCATGCACAGTTTAGACTGTAAACTGGCCTATTGAAGTATTGCATATTTTCCGTATGAACATTAATAAACAAGCTGTCTGACTGTACCCTAGGCTGCCAGTGTGTCGGAAAAGGCCAAGATCTCGGACCTTGAGAAGGAGAGCAAGGAGTATTTTGAACAGATCGAGGAGCTCACGCAGAAGCTGGATGCCGCGGAAAATAAGATCAAGGCCTTAGAGAGCGAGAGTGTGGAGGGCGGGGCCCAGGCCAGTGTCGCTGAAATCGAGATCCAGGAGAAAAATGACAGGATCACCAAACTGGAGGGGAAAGTCAACAACTTCAAGCAGGAGAAGACGGCACTGGAGAAGTCACTGGCTGAGATGGTAGGAATAGTTTGCGGTGGAAATGTTCATGCTTTTTCATTTTTAAGGGTATTTGCAGTGACCTTTCCACTGCTTAATCATGACGTACATGTAACAAGTATCCAATGTATTATTATTCAAAGGCAGATTTGACACCTTTCAAAAAAACTCCCATAATTAACAGTAAATGTTGAAGTGCAAAATGTGCCTTAAGGTGTCCATTGAATTACACAGTCAAGATAATATGTGCAATGACATCAGACAGACAAATTTTGATGCTGCCCTTTACAATCACTAAGTATTCATCAAGTGAGTTGCAAACTTAATATTTTGTTTTCATTTTGACCTGACAGAAAGAAGAACTTGAAGATGGTAACAACAAGAGGCAGAAGCAAGATCAAGTCATCGAAGGTAAGAAAGAAAAAATGTTTGGTGAAAGCAGAGGTGCTTTACACGTCTGTAGTCATAAACAAACATGACAAGTCTTGTGAACATCATTTAGAATGCAACAGTTGTTGATTTGTAGCATCAAGTGATGTATTTTTCTGTTTACAGAACTAAATGCCAAACTTACAAGCAAACAAGAGGCAAGTGACAACCTGAACAAGGAGATGCAGGAACTAAAGAACAACATTGCAGGTAACTGCAAGAAGAATCATCTTTTTATCCTCAAGTCCTGAAAGTACCAATGTACCTTAAATAATAAGGCTCCGCTGTCCCTGCAGAAGAGGAAAAGTTTTTGTTAAGTGAATTCTAGCATGAAACAGTTGTGTTTAAAGTAAGGTTGTATTCCTTAGTGGTAGACCTTTTGTTTTATCCATGTAAGTACTTAAATTAATCTTACTATAAATAAGTGACACAGCAAAAGTACAATGACTTTTTGTAATTTCTTCCAAAGCTATGTATACAAACAAACACAGAACAATAAATCTATATTTTGAGTTTAACATATCATTTCTACCGGTTCCAAGGTCCAAATATTCTTTTATTCATTTATCTAATTACAATGTATGTTCATGCAGAGCTCCAGAGTCAGGTGAAGGCAGGAGAGGAGAAGACTTCCCAGCTGACTGCAGACAAGGCCAAACTGGTATGACTTACCCCTGAAGGACTAACCTGATGTGCACAGCTTCCTTAGCTCAGCCAGCTGCACACAAACTTTCTAATGCTAGACTCACTCTTTGCATTTAGGTACCTCCCTCTGTCTATTACTAATGTCTAACTGTGTGTAAGTTAACTTTAGTGCCAAGTGTTGACCTTTTTGTAGAGTCATCTAGCTTTGGTTTGCATGTGCTTGATCATCTTGACCATGTCTACAGTTTTACTGTGTAGGTTTCTTTCCGTCTTTTAGTTCATAATCTATCTAATACTTAAGAAGGTTGGCATAGTATTTTAAGTTGAAATGCCACTATTTCCCATAATGATCTTAATCTAGTTAATGCAATGTTCTTGCCAAGATTCAGTGTTATAAAACATGTAGAAGAAAAGGTGTACCTAAAATTTGTACAATAAGTTTGGAATAAGAATGAAGCTATTAATGCACCAACCAATTATGTACATGTGTATCTGACCAAGAATTCAACACTATTAGACAGCAACCTCCTTTGTGGTCTTGCTTATTGTAGCCCTTCAGAAAGTGATGATATTGAAGTGAAGAGGGTAGGACAATGTGGCAAATGTTGTTCTCTTCCAGGAAGGAGAAAAGGAGGAGATGTTGAAGAATTCTGGAGACAGCTCTCAGCAGCTTGGCAGGCTGAACGACCAACTCAAGGAGAAGGATAAGTGAGTTCGGAAATAAGAGGGACTTTGTTCAAACATTAGGAATGCTTGTAGCTCAAACGAAATGACATAATAATGATGTTAGATATTTATTTGGGCTGGTAATTCCTTCGATAAAAGTTGCACAAAATAGCGCGAAGAACGAAAAAGGGTGATGATACAATGGACTTATGAATTGAAAAACTATATTTCTCTCATACTTTTACACATTCCCATTCAACATCGGATTCCATTCTGTCCCTTTATAGGATGAAAGTAGCATGTTGACAAGTAAGACTGTTAAAATTCTTTTTACTATCAACAAGACTGCAGAATGCAATATTTTGCCATTTGAATGCATTTCAGCACCACGGATAGGTATGAAAGAACAGGATTACATTTCATGTGAATTCCTGTACCTTTAATGTACCAAATGTCTAGCATTTTTTTCAAAACTCTCTACATTTGGTAGTCTATATAAAAAAATATTTTATGGCCTCCACTAAAATGGTAAAATAGTAACTCTGATGACTAAAGTACTAATTTGGAAAACATAGAAGTTCTTTGACAACAGTTGTTGAATTGTGTTGTGATTTTTTTTATATGTGACAGAAAACAGACTGTTAAATCTTTGTTCTTTTCTCAATGTCTCCATCCCTCCTTCATCAGAGAAATCACAGAACTGAGGGATGCCCTGTCCCAAGCCAACCAGAATAACGAGAAGTTGGAGCACACGGCAAAGCAGGCCAAGGAGCAGGCCGCGCAGGAGTCAGCTTCTGCACAGGAGAAACACCAGGAGGAGATCAGGGCCCTGCAGGAGAAACTTCAGAACATGGTGAGAACAATGTGCACTCGGCATCACAGGTGGTACTTATGGGGGCTTGACTTCCATATGTTTAGAGCTGTAAGTGATGTAAAGGGGACACGCTTGTGATGGTTTCATGTTAGCAATTTTCATGGCAACCTCTTCATTGCAAACTTAAAACGATTGTGAAAAATTCAATCTATTTCTGTCAACCACAAACTTAAAACCACCACAAAACCCTCCTTATTAACCATTGAAATCTTTGCTAGAAAACATGCAGTTTTGTCCACTTGAAGTACCACCAGTCTAGTCCACTTGAAGTACCACCTGTGCCACAAAAATGTTTGACATAGTCTTGTGCAGCCTTCCTTGTGTGGTCTACTTTCATGTACATGTGTGAACACCTACATGTAAGCACATGCATACACAAAGGTATATAGCTTACTATCAACAGCAGAGGAAAATGTTGAAAACTAATTCACCAACTTTTTGACCTGTTATACAGCAGAATACTACCCACTAATATCTCTCCAATCGGGAATGATACCTCGGCGTTCTTACGTCATTGCCCCCTTCTTCCCTACTAAAACAAATCCTCTCTAACATGAGAAAATAAAGTAACACAATTTGATTTCTCTTTTTAAATTCCGTCATCACACAAATTATTTCAAAACACACATCTGCATCTTTTCATTGGATTTTAAGAATCATTTGGCAAAGCACACTCGTTTGCAAAAAGTCATCCACATTCCAAAAATGCAATACGTCATGTCTGAAAAATATTTCTACCATGGAGCTTTGTGGTGATATTTGTTTCAGTAGAGTTGTCAAAATGTAGTAGACATTACATAAACAGTGTGCACCTTTTTCTACCATCTAGTATAGGAAAAAAAGCATCAATACCATATTTCAATCTTTTTCTTCTTGAATGTGCACCAATTCTGTCAGACCAAATCACTTATTATATTATGTTAACATCTGTGATGTCCAGTATGTGAAATATTTGGTGAAGCCAAGTTGTCCTATCCATGGATTTCTCTTTTGCTCAAAATTGAAATTATTTTCAGTTCATGATGTTTAGAAACAACTCGTAAGAGGAAATTAATGTACAAAGTAGACTTTAACTTTCCTGTCATTTGAGTTGGGATTCATTGTTTTATTTGTTAAATTTTTCCTATGGCTTTACAGTCAAATTGTTGGAGTAGCCAGTTCTTCAAAAAAGGATACTAGTAACCTAACTATGTAGATTGGACTGGGAAACCAAATTTGTTTCTCAGGTTGTCCAGTGTACAACTTGGTTTCCCAAAATACTTCACACACTGCACATCGCTGCACACACTTGTGGTGGACCCTGTGTTTTCCAACGGCTGTCCTCTCTCCCCCCTCCCCATCTCTGTTGTACTGTGTCCCTTACAGGCCCAGCTGCAGAATGTCCTGGTTTTGTGGCTGAAGGGGCGCTATGCTAAGTGGACACACAGTCATAACCACTTTATTATGGACCCTTAAACATCTGTCCAACACATGCTCTTTGATAAAACATCATATCCACATAGCTACATGTATATCAAGAACATGTTATGTCAAGGCAATCATATCAATCAAGGTAACCAAACTTTTTTTTGGCGTACAATTATGTATGAAAATAGACTGAGGGGTTTCAAAAGAGTGACCAATAGTATGACAGAAAAGAGGTGTTAAAGGCATTTGAAGAATTTCTTACAAAGAAAAAAAAATTGACGAGGGTAAAGCTTAGTGTAACATAAGGTTGACTGTGATGATAATCTTTTATATTGAAATTGAGGAGGTAGCTATGATGATGTTAAGGGGAAGAGGAGGATGATTGGCTCCAGTATTGGAGAAGTGATGCCATAAGTTGGGGTAGGGACAAATTTTTGAGAGATGTTTACTGACGTCAACTTGATAAGTTTCCACTGAGAGTTCGTCAAACGTCTAAACCCACTGTCAGAGATTTCTCTCTTGCATGTTCATTCGTACATGTACTTAGTACACATATTGTGTAAAAGAAACAATGTGCAATAGTCTACAGGCTTACATGTAATGCTCAGAGTAAACATTTGTTGCAAGGGACTACTATGCAAGAGAAAGTCAAGCAATCATCTATAGATTTAGGAATGGAGAAAAAAAATGGTTGTCGGTCACTTTCAAGATAATGTAAACTATTTATGAAGAGAAAGGTTCAGCGGGGATGCTTTTACTGTTGCCTTAAAAGGTTTGGTAAGCCAAAAAGACAAACCAAAATTAAGTGTATATTCAGGACATTTTTAAAACACTTAAAGCATGAATACACTGACTTTGAAGATTGAAGAAAAGGTTTTACTGAGGAAAAGAGGTGTAGAAATTACTTATTTAGAATATGGTCTGAAGTTGTATGAGGTAGCAGGAGCTATGTGCCAACAAAAGATGACACTGTTAGAGGCAATACAAACTGTATGACAATCTATCTTAAAAGTGTGAATAATGCAATAAAAGCTATGAGGCTCACTTTTCAATCATTTTGCAGTGTTAGTGTGTGCTTATCAACTAAATTGCTATCTTACAGAATTAGATTAATTTAGAAAAAAGTACTTTAAGTATAGTGTGTAGCGGAAGAAAATACTGAACAACCAGAAGGTAAGAATAACTTACAGGTCTTATTCCTTTCTCTTGATTGATAAAGTATCAAAGACATGTAGCAGACAGTAGAAGACATACCAAGCCAGGTAGTGCGAGATAAAAGAAAAGTAGTTAACTCTCTAGAGGTCCATCAATAGAGAAAAAGAAGAGATTATCCCACGCCACTTCCAAATTTGCCTTGCCAAGATTATTCAAATCCTTACATTCACAGTTCTAATTTGAATTTCCATACTAAATTAATACCTTCCTCCCCAATCTTCAATTCCTCCCAATACCTACTAACTAATGTGTAACAGGTTTAACATATCAGAACATTGCACTTCAAGATTTAAACTGACCAGTGTTAACATATACTTATACCTTAGGTCGGATATATACACGTAGTACTAGAAACAAGTCACCAATAGTCAGGGATAGCACCATGTAGTAGCATGTAGCAACAACGACACACCGCCATTCCCTCCGCAGGAGAGCGAAGTCCAGAAGCACGTCAGCAAGATCAGCAAGCTGACCGAGAGCCACCAGAAGGAGATCGACGAGCTGACCAGCAAGCGGACGTCGGAGATGACCGATCTGAACGGGAAGCTGGCGGAGGCGGAGAAGAAGCTGAAGGAACTGAACAACCACCAGGAGAAGACACAGCACACCATCGAGGAGGTGCAGCATGAGAGGGACACGCTGAAGGTTGGTTTACAGAAGCTTCCTGGTGGAATGTGTTATCTGTCTGATGGTTTCTTACACACATGTACACAACACCATAAACATGTTTGAAATCCTACAAGCTTCTGTCAACTTCGTAAAAGCAATTGTCAGTTTGCAATGCTCATTCATGTCATAAAAAATCAAATTGCTCATTCATGTCATAAAAAATCAATGTTATACAGCATCAACTTCATTGGCCTGTTTTTTTTTACTTAATCAGCAGCTTCATAATCATAATCATAATGGTCATATAATTTGGTGACTTGAGATTTGAAATGTTTCACTTATCAAGCCATAAATTTTAAGCTATTGACAGATGGCACAAAGCAGTACAGAGCATTTAATTGATCATACTATGGTTTAATTGAGAGGAACTGATGATAACAGGCTTTAAAGCAAATCAGATATTTTGCCAGTCAGTTAAAGATTTGAGCTGTAACTAAAAAGGTTAACATGAAGACATGCTATCTTAATAACTAATAAAGCGTGGTACATTAAAGGACAAACTGAAGTTGTTAAACCTGAAGTATCACAACAATAAATCTCTTTGATTATAAAAAATGGTACAATGCAATGCATAAAAGTCAGATTAAGATAATTATAAAAAGCGGCTTGTCACAGTAGAAGTCAACAACACCTTCTCTCAGACAACTTTTCCCTATACTTTCCTTAATATTTCTGCCATTTCCATATATGTTCATCTCTGTTTTTTTCCTTTCTGAGTGTCTTGGTTTCTCCTCAAGTTAAGTCCATTAAGTAACACTGTGCTTCCATCTCTCTCTCTCTCCACCTTCTTTCCTCAGTGGTTGATAGCCAAGTGTCCCGACAGCCTACAAGAATCTCAGTCACGCAAAAGTCCTCTCCTACGCCGAGCCAAAACTCCAGACCCGTACTATCGTCCCCAACATTACTACTCCTACGTCCTCCCACAGGCTCTTAAGTCCAACAGCCTCCCTCGCTCCCCACGGAGCAGGATAAAGGCTGAGCCAAAAGAAGTGAAAATCGACTTTAAAGCTGAGTTTGAGGGTACGAAATTACCAATGAGATCGAAATCAGTGCCTGAGAAACAAAGGCAGTCACCGACGGAGGTCAAAATTGAAGAACCATTCCCGGATCTCTTTTCGCAAAAGGCTGACGACATACTGTCGACGATCCCTGTCGCAAAAGACTTGGATTTCCTCCCACCTATTTCAGAGTTCTCTCCCCCTCCGTCGCCTCCTTTCTGCCTCAAATACCCGTACGGTAGGCCGCGGTCTCCGAGGCCGCCAAAAAAGGTCTTGTCGCCGGTGATAAAATCACCTCCAGGGAGCCCCGGCCAGAAGCGGAAAATTCCGCCACCTCCGAAATCTCCCCTTCCTCCGCTTCCCAACTCCCCGCCGGAATCTCCCACGGAGTACAAACAGTTCAAGTGGCTCCATTCCATTCGGAATGCCGGCTTACCCAACTCCCCCTCCAGTTCTAGCCTCTCCTCAGGTCCTGTTACAAGTCCCAAACCTAGGCGGAATTACAAGAAATTATTCAGCCTGGTTTGAGTAGAATTTTAAATGCCAGACTTTACTGGTTTGAGACAACTTTTGATGAACCCAATATTCCACCACTTTGTTTGTGTGAGTCAAAGTCTATTTGATTTTTGGAAGTCATGTCCTGTGACCTTATTTTGAAGGGCCATGCCGATCATGGTCTCAAAAATGGGCTAGTGGGAGGACGCCTTCCAAAGACTCCCCTGTCACAGGGAGCCCTGTTTTTGTCCAAGAGTGAGACGGGCGTTTTTGCCCAAGTGTTGAGGCTTACAGGATGTGCATGTTGTCAGGCTGACAAAAATCATCCCTGCCCCGTGGCAGTTGCAATGTTTATGAACATTTGTCACAGTACTGCACAAAACTGACTCGGCCGCATTGACACCAGGTTGGCTGTTAACCCCCTGCCTGCTGATTCCCTGCTGGTAGCAGTGCCAATTCGGTGCATGCATCCAGCCACAGTAAGAGAAGGGTTAAGTTGATACTGCATGCACCCTGTCCTGCTGAAAACACAGTTCAAAAGTGGAAAATACCAACATCCAATCAAAACTTATGGACTATAATATTCACCTTCAAAGGTGAAAATTTTCTATTTTATGTTGGTTTATTTTTTTATGACCAACGTGATTGAACGCGGAGAGAGAAAAGTTTTTGAATTTTAGCTTCCCGCTCCACACAGTGAGTCAGGGAGAAAGGCCTCCCCACGCAGACTGGGTCTGGTTACCACAAGCCTACCGAAAGATTTATTTATTTATGTCCTAAAGTAAAGGGTATTGGCAGGGTGAAGGGTAGCATTCCCAGTTTCCCACTCTCTCTAACATCGAAAGTCGCCTTGCAACTTCAGAAAACTGTGACATGCACTGAAGGAAAATGAAACACTTAATGTGAAAGTAAGACCACAGAGAGACTAAGACATGAAAAGCACAGTGTGAACGATGTTGTCAAAATGCAGGTTTAGAGAAAAAACATGAAGATACAAAATGTATGTGGCATCTAATGCAGCTAGTCAAGAGCTAGTTTTGGAAAGACCAAATGAAAACAAATTTGAAAATAACAAGCAAAAATAAGGTTACATCAAGATTACGATGGAAAAAAGAAAAGAAAGGATAATGCCAATGTTGTGGCTAAACCCTACCAGGAAACTGTTTAGGGAAAATGTAGTTTAAACAAGTAAAAAGAACTTATAGGAAAGAAATAGAGTCATTGGATTGGCTTGATTTTCACCCTGTTAACTTAAGGTCTTGAAGAGAAAATTTAGTATGAGAGTTCTGAATGTAGCTGGACTAGATATTCCAATAATCTGCTATGTTT
Source organism: Branchiostoma floridae (assembly GCF_000003815.2). Classification (NCBI taxonomy): domain Eukaryota; kingdom Metazoa; phylum Chordata; class Leptocardii; order Amphioxiformes; family Branchiostomatidae; genus Branchiostoma; species Branchiostoma floridae. The sequence continues at coordinate 3,313,185 of NC_049989.1, read as the reverse complement.
TGCTTCCCCGGACAGCATGTGTTTGTTCCAGAGGTTTGACCAAAAGAGAATCATTTCCGAAACTCATAATATTGAGGAACAAAAAAAGATTCAGATGGTTGAAGGATGAAGTCGAGGATGGATTAAGGGACAGTCTGTACTATATAGTTTGGTTGGGTTGAGAATGAGACCAGTGGAGAGAGAAAGATCATGGCAAGAAGAAAGAAAAGTGATGTTGAGGACAGTTTGAAGGAATATGGTTGATAATGTAAAATGGAAGTACACACAAAGTTGTACTAGACCTTGTAAAAAAAAATGTTGGTATGCGAGAAGGTTTTAAGAAAGCTAAAGGAAAAGAGATTTAAAGAAAGTATTTGGAAGATATATGATATGGATGGTATGTTGTATGAAATTGGAACCTACAAATATGCTATTAAATTTTGTCTTACTAAGCATGTGTGTTTTGTTTGGATTTCTACAGAGAGGATGACCAGTCACAATAAAAAAGCAGTAAATCAAACAAAACAACAGAAAAAATGTGCAAAATAAAGATATTATAAACATGTGAAAAGCAACTATGATATAACCTTTAAAAGGGACTTCAAAGGTTTCTGTGCATTCCTTGAAGCCCACAAAAATACAAGTCACAAATATTGAAAATAAATCATAAAAAAACAAGTGAAGATATGAAAAATAAAGATAAACATATGAGAAAACATATAAACTAAAATTAAAGTGTGGCTTTTAAGGTTTCTGTGTATTCCTAAAAGTCAACAAAAAAAAAAGACAGCCTAAACACACAAAAAATCTAGTTCAAAAATAGAAGTGTGTAAAAAAGTCTTAAGAAATAAAAAGTCTATTAGAACAACAAAAAAGGAAAATTGATAATACATTGTCATAAAAAAATGAAAACAGCATTATGTCACTTTAAAAAATGGCAAACAGTATTAAAATGTATCTGGTCTCAACTCCATGTAAGAAATCCACCTGACGTATGCTTCCCTGCAACCCTACTAGATTATGTACAATGTAGTCTATGGCTCTGCAGATTCTTGCTGCTATTTCTGTTTCAGCATGTGTGTAATCATTTTTCTGCAGGATATGTGTATTAATGCATTGTCTGTTCTATAATTCCTGTAAGCCTCAAGTTGACATAATTCCTTGTTAAAATTGTGCCAAGTTTCCTTATTGCTGAAGAACACAGTATGTGTTCTTAAGGTAGGGTATTCCCAAATCATCTCATTTTTTAATATGTGACTCTGAACTTTACTTTTAGGTCACCTTTAAGTTATTATTGCTAATTTGATGAGCATGCTTTGAATTTATGACATGTTTTTTTTAATAGTTTGCAAAGCTAAGGCCATATCATTTGATTTTCTTGGTTCTCAGATTTTTAAAAATAAAAATATAGCAAGCGGACGTCGTAAAAGCAAAGTGCAGGGAGAAAAACTTGAGTATGACCATGTCCACTCCATAAACCTGAGTGCACCAAGGCATACACCTGGTCCTTGGGCTTTGTTTTCATGATGCTTTTCCAGTTAAGCATATTTTTGTATATTTTTGGAAAATCTGCGAACCAACAAATTAAAATGACCTGGCCTGAGCATACAAATACACAAATACGATTATCATACTACTTTGACCCCGTGTTCTTTCATAGGAGTCCAAGGAGAAGGCCTGGGCCCAGTACGAGGCCGTTCTTAAAGAACGAGAAACAGCTCTGGCCGAGAAGGCGGAGCTGGAGGCTGAGAAACAGAAGCTCAGTCTGGAGAAGGAGACTGCCGTCGCCGAGAAGGAAGCTGCAGTCACCAAGCAACAAGAACTTACAGTAGAGAAGGAGAAGGCAGTCCAGGAAAAACAAGATGTATGTTGTTACTACAATTCTCCCTTCAGACTAATACAACTCTGGTTGATTAACTGGGTGGATAAGGTTACAACACTCTAAACAAGTCAGATTGTTTCACACAGTCAAGATTTCACAAGTGACAGTCCCATGTTAAATGTGCAAACATAATGGTGGTCCGGAATCATTCCCTGTTTCATTTAGAATCTCATCTTTTTTGGTTTAAGCTATGTAATGTTGTCCATGTTTCAGAAAGCAACACACATTCTTACTAATACTTGTGTGTGGACAGTTTATGTTCATGTTAAGTTCATAACACAATTTTTTTTTTATTATTTGAAATTCTATTTCTTTTAACATTTTATTAATATTGCGTGTCCTTTTTGTGTTTTCTGTATCTCATGTTTTGTAGTTTTATTCATCAATAACTTTATCAATCTTGCAAGAATTGAATGCATTATGCTTCCATAAATGTTAAACTTTGTTTTATTGACTTTTGTTCATTTTTGTTTGTTTGTTTTTGTCCACTTCTCCCCACCATACCTTTCCCATCAAAAATCCATCACACTGGAAACATACATGTACCACCCCCATAACAACACTCAGGTTCTTAACTCTGCCACTGAGTCCTCGGGTAAGCTTGCCCAGGTAATTCAGGAGAAAGACGCAGCCGCTGCAGAGAAGGAATCTGCAAGGAAATCCACAGAAGAAGCCTTGTCAAAGATTAAAGCCTTAGAAGAGGAGGTAATGTCTTAGCAAAATCATGTTTGGTTCACGGCTCAGTTGGGTGGCTAGCAATTGTACATCTGACATAGCATTGAATGTTCTAACAATGTTACATGTTGGGTCATGTTGTTTGTGACACAATTCGTTCATTCCTTTCTTGTTTATCTGTTTAAGCCTCTTTCATACAGTCAGTAAGCTTTGGCTGTATGAAATATTTGTTGTTCACAAGAATGTTGCCAAATTCAAAGTTACAGTGTACATTTGTATGTGGATCAGGGACCTGTGAACATTGGTTGGCCAATCTAAAATCTAAAAAATGGACAGTGTTTGAGAGAACACCAGCATATTATTGCTGAAAATGTCAATTAGTCAGCTTGTCAATTTTCCTGCTGTTTGACAAAGGCGTGACACATTTTCACTGAATCGGCTGAAAATGGCTGTAGGCCAGCAGGCTTTTAAATGTACCCTGTACATGTATGTGCAAGTGATAAAGTTTACATTTTACATTGTAGAAGAATTACCTTTCTTGAATGAAATGTTATATTTGATCTTGTATATGTTGACATGCCAATCACTAGTGATATTCCAAACCTTGATAGAATTGTAGCACTTGTATGTATAACTGTGTGCTTGTGTCCCCAGCTTGAGGCCACCAAAGATGAACTAGTCAAGTTCCAACAAGAACTGGAGAAGAGCAGACAGGAGTCAGACCTGGGAGCACAGAGCATTGCAGAGATGCAGAAACAAATGTGAGTTATTCTAATTGTTTTATATAGGCTAATTAGACAATCATGTTGCAAGTACTACATTCCAGTCCAAACGTTAACAATAAAGCTTGGTTTATGGAAGTTGAGCTGTGACCTAACTGTTGAACTTTAAAACAAGTCTTAAGCTTGTTTGTAAGCACTCAACTTTATGTACATGAACAGCACAAAATATGAAATCTCTACAACAACAGTAAGCTGTGTTAGCTTTTTTTTCAAGAGAATCTGATAATAAACAGCATTGGAGAACTTTTGAATTTGAAAGAAAAATGCACCTTAATTTGCAGCGATGATAACTTGGAGTAGATGAGAGTCTGTATGTTTGTTTGTTTCATTGTGTGTTCTCTGGATTAAAGGTCTCCTTCAAAGTCACCTTCAAAGTCGTTAAAGCTGAACTTCTTCAAGGGAAAGGACAAGAAAGACAAGAAAAAATGAGCTGCATATTTGTGGGGAGATGTAATTCAGATCAGGATTAGATCTATAGCCTAATTTTAGAGCTACTATATTATGACACAGTACCATAATACTACATCGTGTCTTCGATCAGCACTTGCTATAGTTAGAAACTGCTAGTGCATAAAAGTATAATTTATTGAATTATAACTTTAGCCAATAAACAACATGTGTAGCTACATATGTAGTAGGATAGGCACAACCTAGGAGGTGCAATCATGGTATATATTGGAAGAAGAAGGTCATCCAATGACTGTGCACTTTTTTTCAGCCAGCTATTGATTTGATAAGTTCTTTGTAACTTAAAGTTACAGTATTAAATGAAGGTTGAAATGGACCAAAATTTTGCCACCAATCCCCATTATGGCAGTGGATAATAGACTAAAAGTTGCATCACTCTTACTATTGTTGCAAACTACAAGGTAAATTGTAGCAAGAGTTACCTTGAGGAAAGGAATGTGCAATATTTCCCATGTTGTACATAGGGCTTGAAATATATGTTTTGATTTGTTTTAACTTTAAAACTTGAATGTGTAAAGTATGCCAGTATTTGGTCTATGCCATATAAATATGACTGCCAACGTCAGGTTCTTACCAAAATCAACTATGGGGGACTCAAAGAATTATCCACATAAGGATCACATTGAGTATTAATTGCACTATCAATGAATTATGAAAGATTGTGACTTTTAACCAGCATTTTGACAAATTCCCCCTGTTACATGTACCTCTCAGTCTGTTTCGAACATTTCTAAAAATTTGCTTTGCTCCAATGTCATTACCACAGTCTACACTGTTTTCTTTTTTTAAAAATAAGGGAAAGTTGGACTTTGCCCACACCATATTTGGCAATGGGACAAGGTCCCCTTTCAGTGTTATGACAATCATGAGTATATGTCAACATATGAGTCAGACTGTGTAACCACCAGCTGTAATGGGAGCTGCATTGTTAAAACATGACGTCTGTGTTGCAGTGGCGCCTCCTAGTGATTTGGGGATGCAGGACAGCTTTATAATAATTACTTGAAAAATTGTTCTTACTGGTCATGAAGGTCATAGGGAGCAGTGTTTTCTACCAGGCTTAAGCCAATTCAGAAAAATCAAAACATTCGTTTTGTATTTTTGGGTCTTTGATCTTATGATTTTAGCTACTAGTATCTAGGGTGGTCTAAATCCTTGCAAAGTTTAAAAGAAATCTAGCAAAAAAGATGCCCAAATGTTTGTTCTCTAGGACTGAAAAATTACAGTGTCAATAAAGAGTTCTGTATCTAGATCTCTGAGGACTTACCTTAAAAGTTTTCTTTTCCAAACAGAGATCACATCAAGAATGAACTGAACGAGTCCCAGAGGAAGGTGACGGAGCTTGACACTGAGAACAACAACATCAGGAGGGAAAAGGAGGCCTACAAGACAGATGCAGAAGACAAGGCGAAGGTAAACACTTCACACTGATAAAAATGATTCTCCCAAATCATTGTGTAGGATAGCTGTCAGGAAATAGTATACTCTTAAGTGTCAGTTGAAGTGAACAAAATATTGATCATGTAGATTGCTATTTCAGGCAGAGGAAAACTTTGACATCATTTTTCTGTTGCAAAGTTGCATTAAGTTTTTATTTTCTTGAACATAAGAAGTTCAACACAAACTAGATTTTATGGGTGACATTAGGGATTGTAAGGCAGATTTGTCAGACTATCGGTATGAAATCTATGCATTCAATGAAATAAGCACTGTGTATCATGAAATGGGCTTTTGTAAGACTAACTGCATTTTGTCAATATTTTTCAAAAGACTTTGCTTCTCTAGAGGATGTCATCTGTAAAATAAAGGTTGTGTGACCTCTCACATACCATTGATAAATCATTGTCCCAACTCTTTGCCCCCCTCCCACTCCAAAACAAAACCAGGAAATGGAGTACCTTGTTGAGGTATCCCAGAAAAAGTTCAAGGAGATGGAAGAGGAGAACAACAGCATCCTCGACGAGCTGGCTGAGTTCAAGGCTGAGGCCGAGGACAAACACAAGGTTGGGAGGCATGGTGCATCCGAATGTGGGGCTATGGTCACTCTTAATAAGGGGCACTTCTGGTTGCCGAATGAGGGGCTATGCTCTGTTCACCACAGCTTCTGTCACTTTAATCAAGGAGGTTATATTCAGTGAATATAACCTCCTTGCTTTAATAAAGATCTATTAAACACATTTCTCTCCTTGAAATGCACAGGAGCTTTGCTGTCTAGTCCAGAGCACATCTAACTGTCCTTGCACTCTGTAGCAGCATGCAGAAAGCTACCTAATATGTCAGAAACAGTAGAAACCAGTTAATCGCATCATGCTCAATTGCATAAGTCGGGGATAACCTGTCTCAGTAAATAGATGTACATAAAATTTGACCAATCATATGTGTGGTTGTGTCAATATGCCCACCCTATTGTTGCTTGTTTGGTGTCCAAGGGTTAATGCATGGTAACTGCTTAAAATCCACTGATAAATAATGGTCATGCAATTAACAGGTTTCTACTGAAGTAAATGTGACTAAACTTGATCTTTCCACTGTTTCTATGGTGCTAACTCATTATGGAATTCCTCTCTCTGACAATAATGCATGTTTTCTTCCTCTAATGTAATTTTTCACCACAGGAAACTGGGACCCTAATATAGTGTATAAATCTCACATATTCTGTGCAATGCTGATATATGTAGAATAGGATTAACAGCTTTATGTCTTTTCCTCTACTGGCCTTGAGTACTCCAAATATAGGCACCCTTTGTAATATTACACATTCAAGCATCTTCTTTTGGCTAACTTGATTTAGCACTTAGCCTTTTGATTACTATGGTCATCAGTTGATATATTTAGGACCAAAGTGCAGCATACACAATTGATTGTAATTTAAAGTTTGAGGTAATACCATTGTTACAAGTTTTCAAATTTGGAAGAGTTTGCTTGTCTGCAGTATGTGATATGCAAAGTCACCAGATGATTTACTAAATGACTACATGTATTCACTCCTCTTGAAAGCACTTTCCTTCCTGTCACATTATGTGTGGCTTATTGAAGTCTTCAACAAAGAAAGAACTTTTGATGGGATGGACATGTTGTTATGTTGTTGCAAACAGGCTCTGAAAAAAGCCAAGGACATGGAGGAAGAAAATTCCAACCTGAAGAAAGAACTGAAGAACCTGAAACAGCAGGCTGAGGACAAGAACCAGGTATGTGTGTGTGTATATGTGTCACTCCATGTGTGTGTGTGTGTTCACACCTGTGTGTGAATGTGGTTGGGTTTACATGTATACTGATGTGTGTGAGGAACACGTTTGCTCGGTGTATGAGGACTTTTCTGTGTGCTATGAGTTTGGTGTTGAGTGAATGGTCGCCATGTATATGTATGGATGTATCATATTAACAATTTGATTTGTCAAATCCAATGATGTGTCTGTCTCTGCACACACCAATCTTGCACACATTTTCACAGAGTCATCAACATTTGTTGTGATCCAGGTTTGTCCCAGGATTAATGATCAACCCTCTTTTTCTTACAAGTAAGGGTAATCGAAGACGCAGTAATTTTGTTTAAGGTGGAGGATTCAATGCATTTGTTTGTATGTTACTGAATCACACTAGGTAGATACATGTACAACCATTTTTCCCCAGCTAGAAAGACTGTACATTTTAATTATGTCTGACAAATGTGATAATTTTTAAGTCTGTCAATTTTCAGAGTCTTGTTACAACTTTTGCATTTTGCAATCTATTAAAGGCATTGTCATACAAATATTTAGTTCTAATTAAAACAAAAATGATTTTTTACATTAAAAAAATCAATTAAGATGTCGAAAGAAGACAATGCATTTTAAAACCTGTGTAGGGAAATGACAACAAGCTGTACCAAATCCCAATGTTCCAACCTGAAAATAGAAAAGGTTACAATGAAATAAGGCAATGAAAAGATTTATTATAATTATTGTGATAAACAATAGCCATAGGTACACATAATGGCTAAATCCAGAATGGGTTGAAATATTGAAATTTAGTACTAGCTGTTGTCATTTTCATGTGTCCCACTTTAGGGGTTATAAAGTATAAGTATCAGGACACATAAACATATCAAGTGTATGTCAGGCTTAGTTTGCCTGTAGTTACTGTTTCCCAATGACGAGTGTGACCTGTACATCCATCCACACTGCTCAGGCCATGAAGGCCAGTGGTGATGAGATGCAGAGCAGGCTCGCCGCCATGCGGGAACAAAACTCCAAACTCCGACAGGAGGTCGAACACCTCAAGGAGGAGGCCGAGGACAAAGCCAAGGTTTGCATCTCAAGGTCAATCCTGTAGGGGCATAAGGTCGCCCTGCCCCCCTCCCCAAGAGATGCTATTGACGAGTGTCTATAATAATTGGTTCACTACTTCCTCCAATGACCTAGTGCATAACAGTAGGTTGTGGGTTTCCATGACGACAGTCCTGTTGCTTGTTTGCTTGATTGACAGCAGCACAGGACAATAATGCTTGCAGAGCTCCCTAACAGCAGTGTTACCACATTGACTGTTAAACTAACGATAATCACCCCACATTTCTTAAATAATGCACGCCAGTTATTTTGAGTAACCATCTAACATGCCCTTCTAACAGCATGCATTTGGATTTTTAGTAAAAATGTAATGTTCAAATATTGCATGATTGTTATCTTTTTCGCACAAAATGAATGGCACGTTATGATTAGTGTAACACCAATATTTAGCCGTCGATCTGCATGGAAGTTTCACAACAATCAAAGTTTTCAGTTCTTTATCAGAGAGTTTTCTCCTGTGTTCACTTTTTGTTTCTGTACCCGTCTGTCCCTAACCCCTGCTCGACGCAGTTCCAAAAGCGGGCTACCCAACTGGAAACCGATAACGCCAAACTCCGCAAAGAACTCGAGGAGTTCTGGATGGATGCCGAGGAGAACGTTCAGGTGTGTTCTCCGTCCGTCTTAAGTACCTAAGCACGCAGGTGTTACCTTAGAGCACGCGTCTGGAGATGGTCTTTAGCATCGAGACTTGGTAGCACAGCTTGTAATGGTGGAAGTGCAGTCTCTCTCACACATTCTCTCCAGCTGGATTTCCATAATAGCTGATGCCGTCACCCTCACTGGATGCCTCACAATTCTTCCTGCTTGCCTGTGTAGTGGATAGTCTTCTCTCTCTACTGTCTACACAAGGTACTGATGCACAGGGCTCTTAACTCACTCTGTCATGCTTCATTTTCTCAGCTTGGGCAAATCTTTGAGGAAGGCATTACGACAAGGAATCTAACCCATTACACATGTGCACACAGACTTTTGCACTGTCTCTGATTTTGGTGCACTTTATGTGCCTTGCTGAACTATCCTGTAAATAGTACTGTCTGTCAAGAATGATCCAGACAATACAACAGTACTTTAATCTTGACAATGATGTACAACGTATGTCTATGGTTAATTGAATTACCTTAAAGTTTCTTAATCATGGTGGCTTGTCTCTTTTATACAAAAATATGACTAAACTGGGGTTCAAGGTAGTACCTCGTATGTGCATAATGTACAAAGCTGATAGAGGTACAATGTACTGGACCTTGTTGTGATTCAACTTGGTTGTTATGCAACTTGTTGTACACACCTTCATCATCACTTGAACGCACAACAAACAGCAAGAGAAGAGAGAAACTGAGATGTACCAAAAGCGTGTCGTGGAGCTTGAGTCCGAGAAGGACAAGCACCGCACAGAGGTCCAGGCTCTCTCTGAGGAACTCCTCCAGAACAAGAAGGTACATCATTGTGCTACTGATGATGTAGTCATGACTAGCTGCATGCTAGGGCAATGCAAAGATTGTACTTTGGAGCTTCATTTCTCAGATGCATGCTAATACATGTCCTTTGAACTCTGGATTCCACACGTCCTTTGTACCACATGATTAGAACTGTATCATAACAGTGTTTAAAGAGAATCATTAGGTCATTTTTGTACTTGTGGCATCTGATAATTAGAAAAAGCATGCATGACGAGTGGTAAACATATAAGAAATATATGCATGACAAGACTGTATACTACAATGCTGACAGTTCAAAAAGAAGAAGCAGTCATACTGAAGCAAGATAATAAGTATTTAACACAGTAACAAATGTGACAAAAAATTCTGACTGTGACAGCAATCCAAGAAAAGCATCTCAGAGATGCAGAAGAGGGTAAAAGAGATGGAGGAGGACAGCCACAAGTTCCAGCAACTTCTAGATGAGACAAGAACTGAGCTGGAACAAAAATGCGAGGTCAGTTTGTTTGAGCAAATGCATGACCACTACAACTTACAAGGCAGCATGTCAATACGTTATGTGAAACTATGCAGTTTTCAGTGGTTGTGAAGATTAGTGATGAACATAGTGGCACCTGCATGACTCTGTGTACAATGTATGTGAAGCAGTTATACAGCCATTGTGCATTATCATCAGATGTAACAAGAAATAGAAAATGCCACTCCACATAATCCATCTATTTAATTGAACATACATAAGTTTTGTATCTAGAATACAACATATCAAGTTAAATGGTATTAACCTGTTGATAGTCTAAGTTTAGGTACTATACAGACATTTCAAAGATGTGTATTAAAGCTCCTTAAACATTCCCTTCTACTACTGTAGCAAGAAAGGTCAGAAAAAGAACAACTTCAGACCAAGGTTTCTGAGATGGAGACTGAGCGAGAGCAGCTCCAGAAGGACATGGCCTCCTTCAAGACAGAAGTGCAGGAGAAGACAGCGGTTTGTTCTTTTGTCTACTTCTGCGAGAGGTTTTCTGACATCTTTGGTTGATGTACCTTTCTGTTACTATTGCATGATGGGAGCAGTTGACAGCTTGTTCTTTCATTCCTTGTTGCTGATGCTTGGAAACATCATCAGTCTCTATGGTTCATTTTTGCTGTATCTGTATCTATATTGCTGGTGTATATCCACCTTTTGGCATTATGATATCACTTTTTCCTTAAGTTTCTCTGCATGGCATTTCAAATTTCTCATCCTTTGATGTGTTGGCTGTATTCCTCCTCTGTCCTCGTCATTTAGTTGCATGCCTTTTGGAAGATTAATTTTTTGCTGTTTGCTGTAGGAATATCAGAAGCATGTATCATTTCATACACTTTCCAATAAACCATTTCATTTCTCAATATGCTGTCCTGTGTGATTTGATTTTCCATCACTGTACATTGAGTGTACAACTTTGCATGATTATTATTTTACATACTAAAAAGGGGTGCTGTGTTGTGTTGTACAGGTAGGTTTGTATCACTGTATCATGTACTACTCATCATTATCATAATCATCCCAGGGTGTTGTTCCCTTCAAAGAGCAATGCAAGCACCTTCTTTGGCTCATTGTATCATATAAATGTTACAAAAGCCATGTAAATGCTATGTGTGTTACATGTAACCTTGCCATTGGTTCATAAAGCAGACTGTTCTTGATTTGCACTAGTTCAAACTCTTCAGCTGTGGGTAATGGGTATGAGTTTTTGTGACTCTTATTCATGTACAAATGTAGCACTACTCACTTTAACACTTTATTTTAACAGCAACAACTGAAGGACAGTGGTGGCCTGCAGAAAAGACTTGCTGAACTTGAAGCTGAGAAGCAAAAACTGGAGAAGGACATCGAAATTATGAAAGAAGAGTTCAAAGTCAAGTCAGAGGTTGGTCCTGTTTTTGACTAGTGAATGCAAAGATGACAAAGACAAAGAGGATTGATTGTATTGTGCATACTGATGTCAATTTTAACTTCTCTTTACACATAAGGTTTGATATAGTATGTTGAAATATGTTAAAATTTGTCTTTGGTGATAACAGCAAGAACAACGTGAGAAAGAGGACCTCCAAAAGAAGCTGTCCAACCTGGAGGCTGAAAGGAACAAGCTTCAGGAAGACATGAGCAACATGAAGAGTCATCTGGAGGGGGATCTGGAGGTACAGCCATTTATTGCACAGTCAGCTCATACATGACAGTACTAAGAGTTTTATTGTGTGATTGTAACTACAACAATTCAAAAATGAAAGAAGCCAAAGGGATTTGCTCCAAATGTTTACACTCTTCAGACAAGTTTCTCTTTAGTTTGATTCATTACAAATCTCAATCATGAAACACCCGTTCTAAAAAACAACCAGTCCTAGATAATTATATAGGACAATAGTTGCAATTGTCAGTTTATGGGTTATACAGTCATGTAGAAGGCACAGACTGACATCTTTACCCTCTAGCTAACACCTAGTAATTGCGTGTTGGGGATTTATTCATTAAACTTTTAGCTGACTTTTGTAAAATGGTTTGGGTTTCAGAAAGGTCAGAAGGAATCTGAACAACTCCAGCTGAAGACCAAGGACCTGGAGGACAGCATCAACAAACTTCAGCAACAACTGGAGGAGAGGAAGAAGGAACATGAGGAGAAAAATGATGTGAGTTACATGTACAAGCATCTTTGATACACCTCTCAACAGAGGAAAGAAGATAACTTTAATTTGTTGTGCCCTGATTACTATAATTTATAAATCAACAGGTTTAATGTTGGGTTCTTCACGAACATGTACATTAGTGTAATTGAAAACTACACAAATTTTTCTAGTAGTAGTAGTCATACTGTAGTATCCAGTATTTGATTATACTGCTGCTGGGATCCCTGGCACGGGTAGGCAGGAGTCGGCTAGTATTCACACCGTGCTTCCATGCAGCTCTGTCCAGTGTGGTCACCCTAGTTAGACCGCACACTTCTGCAGCATGAAAAATAAATAATTGAGTTGTTGAACTAGATTGTCATTGTGTTCAACATTTCTTCTATCTATGCAGCAAGCTAAGAAGGACATCAAGGGCCTCCAGAAGAGAATAGCTGAGCTAGAAAATGAGAACAAGAGACTAGAACAGGACATGGGCAGCACTAAAGGGGAGCTGGAGAGTAAACTGTCTCAGGAGAAACAGGAGGGAGAACAACTCCAGGTAGGGGCATCATTTTGCCTACCGGCAAAAAGCGTTTTACACTTTGTGGAATCCTAGCTGGATAATGGGACGCAGAATCCGACGTGGAAATGTGTTTTACACTTTGGGGATTATCCTAGCTGAATAATAGAACGCAAATACGACGTTAAAGAGGTTTCATGTTTGGCGGAACACAACTGTTTAATCACGTAGGTAACAAAAGTAAAAAACATAATATTGGCCATAATGTAAACATGACAAGTACAAATTATTTTGCAGCAAAGTGTATAGGCAAATTCCCTTGTGCACAGTGAATCCCAAGGGATTTACTAATATTTATGAGACAATACACATCGATCTTACATGTAGTCGTGACATTGGACAATAGGGAAAGTATGCAAAACTTTCATCAAATTACAACTTGTCAACCAAAACCACCACTATGAGCAAAAATTACAATGTGGGTAGGAACGGAAATGATCAATTATAAAGTTACAAATCAAATAGATCCAGGACAGTAACTGCAAATATACTATAATAGAGACACTGACATGATGAAATACGAACTAGTACTAGAAATAGGTAGGAGCAAAGGGCATGGAGTATTTTAACGGTGTGATTACATACGATTCAGGGATAAGAATGGTAATAAGTTCGTAAGTTCAAACTGGTAGCGGGGCTCATGAAGTGACTAAACAAATGTGCGTCATGCTAAATTCTGTTATTGGTGCAAGCTTGGGATCCAGTCTAAGATGACAATACTGTGGCATCTCAAATGACTAAAGAATAATATACCAAACGGTTCTTGTTGCACATGTGTAAATGTAAACAGAAAGCTAGACCTTGTTTACCAAACTTGGTGTCATATCCAAGAACCTGCCCAAGTGTACAGCTATAGTTTCCATTCAATATAACATAAATACAATACTCGTATACAACATACTCTACAAGGCGCTTGAACGGCTAAGGGGTGAGTTATGCAGTATGGTACAATGTGTTTTATACGTTTGAAAGTCCCCGGAATGTAGGTGTTGTATATATTTTAACAAGACATTGTAAACTTCGATTCGGGATATAGTTATCTATTATATAATTACATACAATACAATGCGTCATTAGAAAGTTTGAAAAAGTCAAGAAGACTCAAGATAGAGCTGTATTTCCTAGTCTGTACAATGCGCCTCGAGTGTGAAGAGGGAATCTCCAAATAGGAGCCTTTTAGAAATAGGAACTTTGCCCAGTGTATTGGGCGGCAGAGGTATCTAGAGGAATGCCCAAATTAGAATTAACTTCTGAGCTATATTAGATCGGTAATGGTGCCGCCAGCCGGCTACCCCAACCCTAACTCCCGTAGGAGGGGGGAGGTAGGATTTGCCCAGTGCTGCAACGGCGGGATGGGTGTTTACTCACCTAAACTGGATTTTTTAGAAAGTTAATGTATAGGTACATGTGCATGTGCGAGCAACCTAAAGTATACTAGAGACGGTATATGTACGCTACAACTATGGCATGAAATAACACAGATCCTGTGAGTGAGCTTCGGAAATGAGGGCTCTAAAGGTCCTATAAAGTGTATATCAATAAACAGTTCTGTAAGTAATACAGAACGATAGGAAGAAGAGGCAACCTACTCACTTCTCCTATATACTCTGAAGGTCATATAAAGTTTATAACAATAAACAGCTCTGTAAGTAAAAAACGATAGGAAGAAGAGGCAACCTACTCACTTCTCCTATAGACTCTGAAGGTCATATAGAATTTATAACAATAAACAGCTCTGTAAGTAATACACAACGATAGGAAGAAGAGGCAACCTACTCACTTCTCCTATAGACTCTGAAGGTCTTATAAAGTTTATAACAATAAACAGCTCTGTAAGTAAAAAACGATAGGAAGAAGAGGCAACCTACTCACTTCTCCTATAGACTCTGAAGGTCATATAGAATTTATAACAATAAACAGCTCTGTAAGTAATACACAACGATAGGAAGAAGAGGCAACCTACTCACTTCTCCTATAGACTCTGAAGGTCTTATAAGGTTTATAACAATTAATTAACAGCTCTGTAAGTAATACTTCATTTGTAATTTCCATTGAAACTTGCAACTGAGACTGTCAAATGCAGGGGGACAATTACCAAGAAGCTTCTTATTCTTAATACTATATTTTTGGAGCGTACATAGTTTATAACTCAGTGCAAGAACGTCCTTGCTCAGTGGTACATGTAAAAGTTTTAGCAAAATTCGAAATGTCTATATGTGAGCCTGTTACTTCAGGCAGTTGGAAAGGTCCAGATACAAGGTCCAGATACCAGGTGAGGCGGACTCTTTCGGCAGATAAAATTGTGAATCGGTCGTTGACAGGATGTCCGTGTGTGGGGGGGGGTGTGACTGGAAACGGGAAGATGTCCAGGTCGGTACACTCTTGGGGCTCCCGAGTTTCGTGACATCGAGTCAGTGGGCTGTCAGGCGGAGCACCAGCTGTCCTCCGGTGAGAGGTGTTCCTAGGATCCTGTCCAAAGGGCCTTGGGCTCACGGTATGTAAAAATGAAAGAAAACAAACAAAGGCAGTAAATGGTATGAATAATTATATACCGTTAGTGTGTTCCAATCCAAACATGAATATAGGACAATGACCCGGTTAAATTGACCCTGTTAAACAGGGTGTGAACAAAAAGAGGGATTATTAGCCACAGTGTGTTTAATATCACGCGCAAAGTGTACTGGAGATAGTAACAATATGAAGCGTTGGCTCTTGTTAGAATGCATGATAGGATAAGGGTCCCTTCAATGTTCTAAAAGGTATGAAGTGGCAGCACAGACACAATTTCGGCTGTCTCAATCTTGGCAGGTCATGACACAATACGACTTCTTATAGTCCGAACAGTCATACTAAAAATACATGTAGCTGTATTACCCGGCTAGGTGAGCAAAGAGACATTTGTATATAATGTGTTATTGTTAAAGGGAGCAAGAGGTAACCTAAACACTTCTCCCAAGACATTCACAGTGTTTAAAACAGTGCGGTCTGATTAATAATATAAATAATGTGTTTATTGCAAATTCTTGCCCGAGGGCTAACTGCACAAACAACACGCAAAATAAGGAAAATACAAAGGTACTTGGA
The DNA here is from genome assembly GCF_000003815.2 of Branchiostoma floridae. Classification (NCBI taxonomy): domain Eukaryota; kingdom Metazoa; phylum Chordata; class Leptocardii; order Amphioxiformes; family Branchiostomatidae; genus Branchiostoma; species Branchiostoma floridae. Next base: position 3,297,334 of record NC_049989.1, on the reverse strand, counting down.
ACTACATTCTATGGCTATGTCGTGCTACTGAAGTGTACATTATACTAGTTTTGTTTTAAACGCAATATATGCATCACGCAGAGACGAAATACTGTTCTGTGTAAACGGAACAACTCACGGCACTGAAACAGATCGTCAGCACTCTCAAGCTTGACAGATCCTGGATGACGGCATGACAATTGTCAGCAAATCCTTTAACATTATTGCGGAGTGTCTTTTGGCTCCAGTTAATCGGAGACAGCTGCTTGATTACAATGAGAAATATTAGCATCACGAGGGGGGTAAGGTGTGGGCTGGGTTTTGGCACTGTCTGATTTTACGCCGCTTGCTATAATGGGTCAAAGTGATATGTCTACCTAGTAAGGAAGATTTATCTTGATTCCATTTGTTTGAAATTTCAAAACGTATATGTATAAGGATATAGATACATAGTACCTCAAGCTCTCCGACACATTGTGAGAGCCGCAGAGAACGGGACGAATTATTAATGCCACAGGTTCACAATGCAAATTATGGGTAAATAATAAAGGTGAAGATTTATGAGGAATTTATTAACAACAACGTCGGAGTGGGTGGGAGGGTTAAATTTGACCACGGAGGGCAACATAATGGAACCGTACAGTCCGACCGCGCGTTGTGAAGTGACAAGCTATCTCTCGATTCCCGTTGCCTGTTGGGTAATTAATATTTCGACCAATCAGATCACGCTACGTGTCGCCGCGTGGCGGGAAAACTGTTCTTGATTAGAAACAGGCTCGGATTCCCCACCGCTCAAAACGTGTTTTTGCCTACCGGCAAAAAGCGTTTTACACTTTGTGGAATCCTAGCTGGATAATGGGACGCAGAATCCGACGTGGAAATGTGTTTTACACTTTGGGGATTATCCTAGCTGAATAATAGAACGCAAATACGACGTTAAAGAGGTTTCATGTTTGGCGGAACACAACTGTTTAATCACGTAGGTAACAAAAGTAAAAAACATAATATTGGCCATAATGTAAACATGACAAGTACAAATTATTTTGCAGCAAAGTGTATAGGCAAATTCCCTTGTGCACAGTGAATCCCAAGGGATTTACTAATATTTATGAGACAATACACATCGATCTTACATGTAGTCGTGACATTGGACAATAGGGAAAGTATGCAAAACTTTCATCAAATTACAACTTGTCAACCAAAACCACCATAAGCTCACTAAACTGTGAGCCAACAACGCCCAAGACGGAGCGAAATGCGATATAAATGAAAAAGTTAACCATCTCTCTTTTGTAAAACAGAGAAATGTAGATAATTTGTAAATAGGAATCCTCGGTAGGGACAACAGGTTGAAAAGACTTTGCGTACGATATTGATTTAAGGGAAATTAAATCGGCTCTGATCGTTCGCTATAGTAATTAACTTTGAGTCTTGATTGTCCATGTCACACTGTTTTGCGTTACTGCATTGCTTAGCGGTGATACAACCAAGGAGGTTTTAAGTCAATGTTTAATCTCTTTGATACAACAGATAGGGATCAGAGGAATAATACGGGGTGGGCTAGAACGCACCGGGGTGCTAAGTTGAGAACAAAAGCCTGCATGCATAAGGTGCCAAGTCTGAAACTAAAGGAAACAGACTGCCATTATTCGCAAAATTCTTACCGACCATAGTAGTCTTTCAAATTCTTGGGTGATTTAAGCGGAAGGTGATAAACAAATGGCCGGGAATGCTACTTGTTGCGCAGAGAAATAAAACTTTTTGTACCACGCGCCTTGTTGCCAGTCAGTACAGACATAAATTATGTTTTGTAGAACGCGCTAGGGCCAGAGCCCGGTAGAACAACAAGAAGCTAATTGATTCATAAAACGACTTGTTCAAGTTGTTGCCTACCAGGACAGACATATAAATGTACTGCCCACACGGTAGAACTACAAGAAACAAATTGATTATATAGAACGGCTTGTTGCCTACCAGGACAGACATATAAATGTACTGCCCACACGGTAGAACTACAAGTAACAAATTGATTCATAAAACGACTTGTTGCCTACCAGGACAGACATATAAAATGCACTGTCCCACAGGGCAGGACTACAAGAAACAAATTGATTAATAAAACGACTTGTTGCCTACCAGAACAGACATATAAAATGTACTGTCCCACACGGTAGAACTACAAGTAACAAATTGATTCATAAAACGACTTGTTGCCTACCAGGACAGACATATAAAATGCACTGTCCCACGGGGCAGGACTACAAGAAACAAATTGATTAATAAAACGACTTGTCGCCTACCAGAACAGACATATAAAATGTACTGTCCCACACGGTAGAACTACAAGTAACAAATTGATTCATAAAACGACTTGTTGCCTACCAGGACAGACATATACAATGTACTGTCCCACAGGGCAGAACTACAAGTAATAAAATTGATAAATCCACTACGTTTTGTCATATATGACCAAAACAGTTTTATACTGGATGAAGGAGAATTCTTTGTACACAACCAGTGGGTACTTACATAGCTTACGTTTCGATGTCTCTCAGAGCAGAGGGGGTGAGGAGAGGAGCCCAGCAAGAGCTCACAGACCACCTTAACAGTATCGACCCCACCGGCAACATACAGTTTACGTATGAAGAGGAGAAGGAAGGCACACTACCTTTCCTTGACACCCTTCTAGTGCGTAAGGAGGATGGCACAGTGAAACTTTTGGTGTACAGGAAGAGTACGCACACGGACCAATACCTAAACTTCCAGTCCCACCACCCTCTGCACCAAAAGTTAGGAGTAATCCGTACCCTGTTGGACCGATGCAACACCGTCACCACTGAAGACCAGGACAAAGAACAGGAAACACAACATGTCAAGAGAGCCCTCACACGCTGTGGCTACCCCCAATGGGCCTTCAACAAGGTGGAACAACAGAAGAAGAGACCTAAACAGAAAGAACTGAGCACCAAACAACAGGAAAAGACGAAAGGTATGGTGACCATCCCTTACATCAAAGGAGTCACGGAACCTTTGGAAAGGGTATTTCGGAAACACGGGATAGCCACTGCAGTCAAACCCAAAACAACACTGAGAAGTCTGTTAGTGCATCCTAAGGACAAACAGGAGGACTTAGCCAAAACAGACTGTGTGTACAGAATCCCGTGCCAGAGCTGTGATCAGGTGTACATTGGTGAAACAGGAAGGACTTTTGGGACGAGGTTAGAAGAACACAAGAAAGAAGCCAACAACATAGATGCCACAAGATACACAAGATCACAGAAAAGACTTGCGCTCAAAGAAGAAAAGAAGTCGGCAGTTACAGACCATATCGCCAGGAACAATTGCGTAATTGACTGGGAGGGGGCCAAGGTCATAGACAGGGAAGACAATAGGCGGGCACGGTGGATTAAGGAGGCCATCTGGATAAGAAAGTCAACCCCAGTGATGAACCGGGACGAGGGGGGATACAAACTAAGCCACGTTTGGGATTGTTTTCTCACCGCAAAAGCGCCGCCTACATCGGCTACATATAGCGGTGAGAAGCAGAACTCCAGTTAGAAGCTCTGACGAAGGTGTCTGAGAGACATCGAAACGTAAGCTATGTAAGTACCCACGGGTTGTGTACAAAGAATTCTCCTTCATCCTATATTCTACCAACCTGATGAAACTATTTTTGGCAGTTTTATACTACGCGAATCCCTTATACCAAGGAGGGCTGGCCAACATGTGCTTGATTTTGGCTATAAACACGAGCATGACAATAAACATAAACTTGGACTTGCACATACATGTATGTCCAGCTTTAGAATTGAATACAAAAGGATGTACTCGACATCGATTATCACGACGGCATTTTGGTAAAGGTCTAATTCATGTCGCAACCTAGGCTGTCATGTATACCGCTGTTAGTGACAATGCCGGCCCAAATTCATGTCCGTCTCTTGAGGGTATTAATCATGGCCATATGTGCCGCGTCGAAATAGTGGCGAGACCACCTACATGGTGGCTGTCAACTCGTAGCAGAAACAGTGTCCGATCAAAAGGCGGCATTTGGCTCCAATCATTTCACGAGCCGCCGGGTACAAAGGAAAGTCGGTGTCACAAAGAGTGGTCACTGTCACTCTGATTTACATGATGTCGAGTCTGTAATCAATTTATGGGCCGCTTGAATGCAAGAAGTTTACAAAGGGGGGCGATCCAAACGGATTTCCACACCGACGAATTTGTAAAGCATTATGGCAAAAGCTAAAAGGCTGGCCTACTAGAATCAGTGAATAAATTTTTGCTGTACTCAGTGCCGTAGTTGGCAAAACATAAATACGTGTACTGGAGAATTTCAAAGCGAGATCTTGTATAAGCGTATACAGCACAAATGGTGACGTCACAGAAACACAAAGTCACCTATAAACTGTAAATTATATAAGAAGTGCATGTAAAAATAAGGTAACGAATCAAATAATGAACATAAAACTCAACTGAAAAAATAAAGAAGACGCCTGGGTTCGGACGACACGGGGTATCTTGGCTGGTGGCCTGCCTTTCGTTCATGATCCAGGCTGCGTTCTACAGTCTGGGGTCCGAGCACGATAAAGTCCTTGTCCGTATTCAACAGCATATATGCTTTAAGAACGTTCTGTCCGAACTCCGAAGGTCAATGGCATAATGGAACCGTACAGTCCGACCGCGCGTTGTGAAGTGACAAGCTATCTCTCGATTCCCGTTGCCTGTTGGGTAATTAATATTTCGACCAATCAGATCACGCTACGTGTCGCCGCGTGGCGGGAAAACTGTTCTTGATTAGAAACAGGCTCGGATTCCCCACCGCTCAAAACGTGTTTTCTGGCTTTTACTCTATACTAAGAACTATCATTGATAAATGTAGTTTGGTACAATGCTCTAATCTTGCAAAATATTTGATTTGATTAAATTGCCCATTTTCAATACCAGTGTGAGTAAACTTCCTTATAATATAAGATAATTGCTTTCTGAATTGTATTTTGCAGTCCCAAACGATTTGGTTGGCATGTAATAGTAATCATACCAGTGTAACATGTTTCTGAAATGTGGGCAGCACTATGTATAGTTATGAAAAGGCCACTGTTGTCAGGAATTTTAAGGCATGTCTTTTTTTTTCATTTCAGGCTAAGGTAACTGAACTTGAAGCAGAAAACCTGAACCTCCACAAGGACATGGGCAGATTCAAGGGCGAGTATGAAGGAAAACTTGATGTAAGTGTGCTTTGTCTTTTTGTGAGTGATTCTATGTGTTCTGCAGTTGCAGTGTGGTATAAGCCTTGAATATATGTGAAACAACTGTTAATGGATACCTTACAGTGGTGATGAAGTGGTGATTCTCAAAAGGGAAGTTGATGTTGTAAAGATTGAGGAGTTGGCAGAAGTTGATGCAAAAGACTGGGAGCTTTAAATTGAGTCAATGTGAGGAATTTCTGTCAAAGTTATCAGGGAAAATATATCTCTACTGTGAAGTAAGACTGTTGTTATCAATAATGATAATTGTGTAACAGTTAGAACAGAAGAAGAGTGCCCAGCTGCAGAAGAGAGTCGCAGAGATGGAGACAGAAAACAGCAACCTGCAGAAACACATGGAGAGGCTGAAGGGAGAGGTGGAGGGCAAACTGGAGGTACGTTTGAATAAATTCTTGCAAGTTAGTTAAAAGCCCATGTCCCCTTTCCTTCAGCCACCAATAGTTGCTTAGGATTCTTAATCAGTGTGAAAATCCATCCAATGAGACCTCAGGAGTCTCTGTCTCTATGAATGGAAACTAGTCAACACATCTCATTTTGGTCACCCATTTTATTCAACAGCAAGGCCAGAAGGAGACCTGGGAGCTACAGAACAAGATCTCTGAAGTTGAGGCTGAAAAGGAAAAAGTGCAGAAAGAACTGGAAAATGTCAAGGAAGAACTTGAAGAAAACCTTAAGGTGAGATCTGTTGGTATTTTTGTTAGAGTAACATCTGTTCACTATGATTTCAGAAACTTCATTAGCAAAGGGAATGTGAAAACAAGAAGTCCCTCAAAGTATTGTAACATTTATTGGGAGTCTGTAAAAATATATGTACTGGAATGAAACTTTACCATCTATTTTCCTTTGCATTGATGATCAGCAAGAGAAGCTGAAGGGAGAAGAATTGCAGATGAAGATCACCAAGGCAGAGGCAGACAAGGAGAAGCTTCTTGAAGACATGAAGGCTGCCAAGAAGAAATCTGATGATAAGATCAAGGTAGGTCTTTGTGTCTCATCTGTTTCAAACTTAAATCTGTTGATGTCAGACTGTGTGTGAAGTAGGGTAATTACCTTGTGTACAAAAGTTTTGTTTTCCGCCTGTTTGCTCGAGTCTCTGTTGATATTCAATTGCCATAGAATTGCAGGTTTTTACATGCTATGTACATCTGGCACATAGACAGGAAGTTAGGTCAAGGGTTCCAGAATAGGAAATTTCATTTCCTGCCTTGTATTCCATGCTATAGTTGCATGTCTGGTATCTTATGAGAGACAATGAAAGAAATGCATTAGACAGATGTTAAAAGTCCAGTTGAGTGAGATCCATTCTAACACCTGTACTTCTGTAATAGAAAAGAGATGAAACCAACGCTGACCTCCAGAAGAAGATCCAAATAGTGGAAGCTGAAAAAGAACAGGTCCAGGGCGAGCTGAACTCCTTCAAAAAGGAAACTGAAGAAACAACTGAAGTGAGTCTACTAGTCTTCTTTCCTGCCTCTTTTTTCTGAAATTTGACTGAAATTTTTTCAATGATGGCTTTAGTGATGGTCAGTGTCAATTTTTACATTGCTGATTGGTTGCTGTTTTAAGATATCAATCTGACTGGACAATGCTACTATTGCTCTTGTTGTGAGTTATAGTTTTAACATTGTTCCTGTCCTTGGTGCTGAATAAGTGATCTCCACTATGGTCTTCGTGCTGATTGGCTAACACCTTGATGTTGACTTTTCAATTGTCACCATTGTCACCATATTGCTGATCTGTTATCCTTTAATTCTACTCTTGACCCTGATTTGTCCTTGGTGCTGATTGGCCAGCTGTTGTTGTAACCAGGTGCTGATTGGCCATCAGTCCAGCATTGTTGTTTAATGGAGGCAAAACCTGCAGTACAAGCTATAACCTGTTTGACTCCAGACTTTGCCATGTTGTTTGTACTATTGTTGGCCTGTTTTATGTTTATTTCAACATACTACATTAATCCCTTTGGGGCATGAATATGTAATAAAGATCATTGTCATTGTCATTATCCAGCAACATCAAGAGGCCAGCCAGGAACTCCAGAGCAAGATCACTGCCCTTGAGACTGAGAAAGAAAAACTTGATAATGAGATCAAGACAATGAAAGAAGAGACAAATGCTGCTCAAAAGGTATTTAAAATTTATCATTCTAGGTCATTGCTTTGATGTGCGTGTATCTCTTAGTAACTGATCTTGCAAAAGTTGATACAAAAGCCATATAGCCCTTAGCTTGCCTTTTTTCTATGTGAAAGTTTTAAAGGTCCAATGCAAAGAGTTACCCAAACCTCAGCAAGTATTTTGTACTTCTTCAAGGCTGAAAAGGAAAGGATTGACAGCTACCTGCAGAGCATTGCTACTCTGGAGAAGGAAAAGAAGGAAGTGCAGCAAGACTTTGAGACCTTAAGGAAGGAGGCAGAGGACCAAATGTTTCAAGCAACTACAACTCTTTTGGTGAGTCTATATTCAGTTGCCATGGTTCCTAGATTTTAGTCATAGTTATTTTTTAGAATATGTCCTAGTGGCTGTCAGATATTTTATCATTTTCCTTGGAATTTGCAATGCATACTTTCCCCTTTAAATTCTCCATCTTCTTTGGTGTGATTATGTATTGTGACTACTAGTAAATGTACTACATGAAGAAAGATGCAGAAATAATGGCATTAGCATTTGTTTCTTTCATCACTCATCTCATCTATCTAGGGCACCACAGTTTAGCAACTCAGCTCAGTTTTTTGTTTGTTTTCAATGTTCAGTTCAGTTCAATCCCTGACATTGTCTTCTCATATTTACTGTTACCCACCTTTCTGTCGTCATCCATGAACAGTTCATTGTGCAGTAGTTTGGGCTAGTCCTTAGAATCATGACAAGATTAAGATTAAGAAAGATAACGATTCAATGACAAATTTTCATATTTTAACAGGAGGAGAAAAAGGCCACTGCTGCAGCTGCCAGAGAGGTTGCTGACAGAGATGCTGAAATCGAGAACTTGAAGACAGAACTGGACAGAATCAAGAACCTGTCTGAAGATCACGCCAAGGTCAGAACTTTTTTTTTCAAATTTTGCCATCCATTTGCTAAGCAGAAGTGTAAAAGGCTAAAAAAAGTCATTTTCAGTGTACTTTTTCTCATGTCATATTTACCTTTTGTTTGTTGAACCATTGTTTTTTTGTACATTACAGCAAAGCCAGTCAGAAATCTCCGACCTTGAGAAGAGAATAGCTGACCTTGAAGCAGAGAGGGACATGTTGCAGAAGGGTACAGAGGCTCTGAAGGGAACCACTGACCAGAAACTCAAGGTATGGGTATTCAAGATAAAAACATAAGCATCATTTAATCTATTAGAAACATATATACTAGGACAATGGATAAGACTCTTATTGCAACCTATTCTCATATCAATATAAAAAGACCTTAGCAGAATTTGGTTTGTAAGAAGCATATAGATTATAAGCTTTTTGAAGAATGTTAAGATATGTTTCTTTGCAATAATAAAGTTTTATTCACAAATTATACCTCGTTTATTCGACCTTGTTCGGGGAGTACCTTGTGCAGTAGTTCCACCGTGAATCACTAATTATTGTCATTGTTTTGGTCCTTAGCAAACTCAGCAGGAGATAGTAGAGCTACAGAAGAACATCAAAACTGTAACATCTCAGAAAGAAGATCTGCAGAAGGAGTTTGATGAGTTCAAGGAGGAGACAGAAAACCAGACAAAGGTTGGTGCATCTTTCTATCTTAAGTTTAACTTATTTTCAGGCTCTTTTGGATACATTTTGTTTGGCTGTAGTCTATTTTGGAGTACTGTCAATGCATTTAAGTTTGCTGGGATTTAATTTTGTGGTAGCAGGAAAATAGAGTATTTGCAGTGGTTTTAATTGCATGGTAGCGCCATAGAATGTAGTCACATAATCTAATGGAAATATGTTTGCTGTAGTTTTAAGTTTGCGGTGAAGTGGCCATCATGAAAACCGCAAACATAAAACTACCGTAAACATTTCTATATTTGCAGTAATACGTTCTTTGAGATATATTTATTTGTCCCTTTGGTTGTTTTTCCTACCCTCCCACAGCAAGCTCTGTCAGAGAAAGAAGAACTACAGAAGAAAATCTCTGAGACAGAAGCAGAGAGAGATCAGCTTCAGAAGGATCTGGACTCTTCTAAAGCTGAAACAAACAAGGTCACCAAGGTAGGAAAACACACAGGTGAACGGGTGACATGGAAAACTTAATAGTCTTCTCTTCTTCTTTTGTACTGCCCAGCCTCTAATTCTAGAGATTATTGGCAGACTACGCATGAGTTAATTACAATACAAGTGCCCGGTACAAATAGACAAGGGAAAATAAAGGGAAAAATGCTAAAACAAACTGATTTTGTGTGTGCAAGGACAGGACAAGTGAATTAAGTGGGTTAATAGAACATATATTTACATATATACAAGACGTGTAGGGGTGGCTCAATGCAGCAGGGTCCTCCCCAGCTCAGTTTTGAACTGGGAGAGAGACCCCGCCTCCGCCACACCAGGCTCAAGTCCATTCCACTCTCTGATGGTCCGAGTGAAGAACGAGAGCCTGTAGTAGTTGTTCTACAGTAGTAGTAGTAGTCTACTAGTAGATCACCAGTAGATCACGAACTCAGGTATCTGACCTGACTTTGTAGGTGTCAATGGATACATAAGAAGATACATGTACATTCAATCTATACATTCGATGATGGATACATTACAAAGCAAAATTTAACATGTTCCATAAAAGCAAGTATATCAGATTACAAAAGAAAAATTATGGTCTAGGTAACTGAAACTGAATTACATTTTGTATGCCAGTCCCAATGCCATATATTTTCAAAACATGTCATGACGTTCTTTGTTCTGTGGATAGTTTGTTCATAGTAGAGGGTCACAATGTTATCAAGACTCTTATGTACATGTGTAGTACAATATCTAATGCAACATGCATTCATCACATACTGGATGCCTGTTACAATAGGTCATCAAAATTGTTGTTGAAAACTCATAAGTGCAAAGTGAATTTGATACATGTTTTTCCTGATGTCAACAGCAAGGAGAAAGGGAGGTGGCCGAGCTACAGAAGAAACTTGCCAAGGTGGAGGAGGACAAGGACAAACTGCACAGAGAGTTCAAGGCACTCAAAATAGAGTCGGAAGATAAAGCAGAAGTAAGCAGGATCGTTATATTATGTTACTTCTGTCTCTATAATGATGGATTAACTTTATATTCTTAACTGTTTTATTCCTATCCTTGTCCACTATTGATACTACATGTAATGGTATTTTACTTTTAATCTTAAATGTAAGTATAGTATAACCACTGCATTTAGAATATATAGGCAAGAACATGCAAAAAATGTACAATATTTGTATCCTTTTGATTCTTGTTTCCTCAGTATATACATGTCATGTATATCTATGTAGAATATGCTTTAAATCATTGTAATCAGTCAGCTGGTTTGCAGACAGCTGTAAGCTCCTTCCGATTTAAAGTCCAAAGCGATTGTTGAATTGTAACCCTTAATTATCTTACTTGGTGCATGTTGCCCTCTCAGAAAGCTCAAGACCAACAGGAGGCCCTGAGCAGACAGATCTCTGAGTTAGAGGCTGAGAAGTCTGACTTGGAGTCAGATTTAGAGCAAGCTAGAAATGACCTGGACAATAAACTCAAGGTAATGTTTCTATGTCAGGCTCTTACATGTGTGTTTGTTGGATGGATGGCAGTATCTTTTCCAATTTCATATCTTGTGTTATGTCTGTCAAAGTAAAACAAAAAGTGACCTTGAAGCAGTTTTAATTATTGCATTTAACACTGTCAATGAATAGCTGTAATATGCTTCCACAGACAGAGAGGACATGATACAATGTACAATATCTATAGGTTCATGGTAGTGGGGAAATTTCCCCAGGTCTTTTTGACACGTACAAATGAACTTGTCTTTTCGACAAGTACAAGTGGCCCACAGGTAAATGTTCGGATCTAAGGACTTCAATCCTTTCCATAAGCTTGTATGTCTGATGAGAAACAACAGCGGGGTTTGAACTCGCGACCATTTGGTCCAGTGGTCACTAACCACTAGTATACATAGTATACATCCTTGTTACACATGGTTTAGTGTCACCATGTTAAGTACCATTATAATAATGTTCTTGACTTGTTTTTCTAATCCCACAGGCAGGGCAGAAGGAGTCAGGCGATCTCCAGACCAGACTGAACGAGTCAGAAACCCAGAAAAGGGAGCTACAAAAAGAACTTAAGAAGCTCAAGAGGGAATCTGAAGACAAGGAACAAGTATGTTCAACTCTTTTCATTACTATGTTACCTCTTATTTAGTCAAACCAATCTCATAAGTGTTAATGTGCAAAGGCAAGTGTAAAATGAAAGGTCGTTTGCTGTGAAGTTGTAGACACGTTACAATGGTGTAAGATGGTGAGGTTGTAAAATTTAAAGTGTCTGCTGCTCAAGTGGTTAAGAACTACATAACCAGTATACCATTGTCCATTAAGGGACATTTGCAAACTGAATGTTGGAACACTAGCATCAAAATGAGTAGCTGCATTTTATTCTAACTAAGTGGGAGATAACCAACAGATAGTTCCAACAAGAGCAAAAGGTATAGTCTGTATAACACAAACTCTGTTGTCCACGGCTGTAACTGGCTGCTCCCTGCGGAGGAGGCCGGCGATGTTAAGTGTGCTGCTATAAGCGAGATTTAATCAGGCTAAGCTTAAGGCAACAATGTAGAGTTGAACTGTTGCTCACTCACTGACTTCCTCTGCAGCAATACCAGATGGAGTCTGGGAAGCTCCAGAGGAAGATAGCAGATATGGAGTCTCAGAAGGCCCAGGCTTATCAGGACCTGGAACTGGCCAAGGAGGACTTCTCCAGTAAACTAGAGGTGAGTAGATCAAGTTTAGTTTTCTTGCCATCATAAACTCACCTCACCTTGTTGCATGTGCCAAATAGCAGTTACTAATTAGCAACTGGATATAAAAATCATATCCATTTACCTGAATGTCTAATCTCCATTGATGTAATGTATTTCTGTTTTGTTGTACTAGTTTAAATTTGGGAATACCAGTGAAACTGTTGCCACACAGTCGACAAGCATCTGCTATTATTTGTTGATAGCCAGAAACTCTTGCAATTTTGAAATGAACAGAGTTCTTTTTACATGTTGTGTGTAGGTTTTTGTTTAATCATAATTATGTAATGAGAGGTACATTTAGCATATTGCTGTAAAAAATGTTATTCAGAGCACACAAACTGGCTGATCAACTGATTAGGCTTAATGTGTGATAGGCTTAATAAAGGAATTTTCAATTAAATAATAGCACTTATCATCCTATCTGTTATTGTCCACAGCTAAAGGTAAAAGAGACTGAAAGTTTACAAGGCTCATTGTCGGAGCTTGAGACTGTCAAGAAACAACTGGAAAAACATGTTGAGTCCAAGCAACAGGAGACTGTGGAACTCTCTAAGGTATGTTATGTAAAGAATATCTGAAATTGTTATAGCAGAGCATTTTCTTTCTGATTTGACAACTAGAGTTCCACGAACACATACCTTTGCCAAATAAACCAGGTTTGTTATGCAGAATGATGTCTGTTGACAAATGCGTTACTCATTTCATTTTCTTTATAATTATATGCTTGGAGTTGGTTTATAAAATTTCGGCATTGATTATGCAAATTAGATCCCAAGTTACAATTAATTGATATCAAATTGTAGCAAGCATTACTTAAGCTATTAGCATACCAAAAATCATGATGATCCTTTGATCCATTCTTGACTTATTCTTTTTCAAAGTCTTTAAATACACCTCTTACTCTCTTCCCTCTTTCTCAGTTACATATGTGACAACTTTGATGAAAGTACTATAATGGAATACAGTGGATTCATGAACATTTCCTAATCAATATGCAAATTAGCTGTTAATTTGCATAATAAGTATCACATTATATTACATGCCAAAAATCATGACGATCCGTCAACACGTTCATATATTCTCATTAATTATGCAAATGAGATCATCATTTGCATGGTAAATATGTATTGACATTTCTCTCTTTCTCAGCTACATATGTGACAAGTCCTATCATGGAATGTAGTGAATTGATAAATATCCTCATTAATTATGTAAATTAGCTGTTGATTAGCATAATTGGTATCTCATTATGTAGGTCTTCACTTACGCTACCTACATACCAAAAAGCATGATGATCCGCCAACATGTTCATATTTTCTCATTAATTATGCAAATGAGGCCATCATTTGCATAATTGATATCTATCGACATTTCTCTCCTTCCCAGCTACATATGGGACAAGTTTTAAAGTCCTATCATGGAATGCAGTGGTTTTATAAATTTTCCTCATTAATTATGCAAATTAGCTGTTGATTTGCATAATTAGTATACCATTATGTAAGTCATCACTCATTCTATCTACATACCAAAAATCATGACGATTCGTCAACACGTTGTAGAGTTATTCTCGTCCAAAGTTTGAAAGGAAACCGGCACCTGCAGTTCCAAAAAAGCCGCTAGGGGGCCCAAACTCCCAGCACTTACTCTCTGCCTCGAGGGCTATCTACCACTCGAAAATCATGATCACAGCATGTCCAGAACAGGAGATATCAAAAATTGAGGTTCTGCTGCAGTACCTTAGCAAGCCGCTAGGGGGCCCATTATCGAACTTGACCTTCGTTTTCCCGACCCCTACCCACCTACCAAATATAATCGGGATACATCAAAGGCTTCTCGAGTTATGCTGTTAACACACACACACACAGACACACACACAGACTCACAAGCCTAAAACATAACCTTAGCCATTCTGGCAAAGGTAATTAGCCCTAATCCTTAAGCCAATTATGTCTTAATAGATGCCTTTTGGTGACTTGATTTTTGATGGCAACAGTCAGTTGTTTAAAAGTTGATTTCAAGACAATTATTTCTAATCCTTGAGGAAATTATCTCTTAATAAATGCCTTCCTGTAACATAGCTTTTGATGGCAACAGTCAGTCAAAGTTTGATACATCTGTTGTCCTGTAAAACTTGATGCATCTGTAGAATGGTGAATCAGAATTTCTGTCTGCATCCTAACTCAACTGTTGTTGTTTTTTCTGCATCATTCTTAAACAGAACAAGGAAAAGGAATCTCAGACTCTGCAAGGAAGAATCAAAGAGCTGGAGTCCATCAAAGCACAACTAGAAAAAGACATGGAAACCAAGCAGCAACAGAATACAGAGATTGTTCAGGTAGTTTAGATAAGTACACTGTCAGGTTGTAGTTGTATTGCTGTGCATATGAGGTGCAAACATGACTGTAATCATCATTCTGTAAATGTCCAATCTAAATTTAGATATAGTGTGTAACTTTAGTATTTTTGTTGATCCTCATTCAAATGTTTAATGCCACAATGATTTTATAATGTAGCATGAAAGTTCATTTGTGTTGGTAAAATATATAATAGAAAAATGCTAACACTTTACTTCCAACACTGAATTAAACTCTATCTCAATCACCGTCGATTTCATAATTTCCTACATGTCTCTTTTTAATCATAAGTTTATAGGTATTGTAATGTCCTGTTTGACTAATCTAATAACTACTGTTTTCAATACAGAACAAGGAAAAGGAAGCTGGAAGTTTGCAGGAAAAAATAACAGAACTGGAATCACTAAAAACACAACTAGAAACTGATGTAGAGACAAAGAAACAAGAGAATGCAGAGATTGTGAAGGTATGGATCGTTGAATTTTATTCAGAACTAATGTATACAATCAAAACTGCCTATGAACACCACTCGGGGACCAATAAAATCTGATCCTTGTGTACAGGTGGTCCCTATAGACAGGATCCATAATGCTAGTGCCAAAAGGAAAAAGTACCCCAAAAAATGTATGACATGTAAGGGACCACCTAAAAGTGATGACATTGGCCAGGTGGTCCCTACGTATAAGTAGAGCTGGTCATTTGTACAGGTTTGACTGTAGAGCAATGTGCTGGTGGTCCATGTTTAGGCCGTCAGTTGGTTGTGTAATGATAACCAGACCTACATGTAGATCTAATTATCTTTTCAGAGCTCAATGTATACTGTTACTGTGGTAGTCTTCTGGTTCACTATAAGCTTATGATTAATGTTTTTATTTTTTTAAATTTTCAGCAAGCAGAATCTCAGGTCTTTGAGATGTCCAAAACCATCATGGACCTACAAAAGGAAGTGCAAAATGCCAACGTTGAGCTAGAAACTGCCAAGAACCAGGCAGCAGAGAACGAAAAGGTGCCTGAGCAACTCAGAAAGTACAGAATCAAGGCTTAGGCTAAAAACTATCATCGCTAAAATCATGCAAATTATGTCTTTTAAAATCAGTACAAATGTCAATGAATCTTAAAAAGCCATTGAAAGCCGTTGACTTTATATAATAACAACACAGAATCAAGTGTTGTGCTTAAATAGTACATGTATCATTACTAACACCATACAAATGGTGTTTTAGAATCACTGTAGATTTATGAATGAATGTACAATATGCTAATCTCTAAATAGACAATCTACTAGATGTTATATTACAGATAATAATGCATGTTTTAGTGATATAATTTCTTAATGATCACGAGAATGTGATGTGCACCTGTTTACCTGTGATTTAAGTATACTATGTGGAAGGTCTTTCTTGTATGTGTTATCTACCTATCTACCTTAAATCATATAGTCATGTACTTTCTAACAAATCTGCATGAACAGTGTTGTGTCTGTGTTTGTGACCCGATTGTTGTCTGGCAACTGACACCTCAGCTTCTAAACGCTTTGCATGATTTAGCTACTTTCTGTGTTTGAAAAGGGTTGTTCTGCTGGGTTAAATAATATTGTTTCCAAGTAGCGAAACGTTTTTGCTTTTGCATGTTGTCTTGTTTATAGCATTAACCCCAAGTAGTGCTTTTTGTAGTAGGAAAGTGTCAACCTGCCTTGAAATTAATCATCTCTGAAAGATTTTTTGAGCCATATTTCAAGTTAATGAGTCTGTGTCATACGGGTATGAGCTGACGTAGATGCCATGGTCTGCCATTTGTGTTGCTGTAGTTTGGTGCTGGCATGTGTAGTAACTCTACTGCACTTTTCTATGGATGTTTTCCAGCTTATTAACTTCTTCATTAACAGTGACCATCATATAACTGTCTCCCAAGGCACAAACAGTTGAAAGACTCAGACTTGTACTTTCTTACTGTTCAATAGTTACTTTTATAGCACATTGAATGTCAATGAAACCTTCTGATACTGATATGAGCAAAGGGCTTGAAACCTAACATGTTTCAGTAGTGTATATAACAATTGGAACAGTCAAGGTCAACTTGTACTTTCTCACCCCCCTCCCCATTTCTGATGAGCAGCAAGGTCACGCCACCTTGTCAGACACGCAGGCTTCCCTCTCCAAGGCAGAGGCGGAGAACAACAGTCTGCGTGCCGAGGTAGAGGGCCTGTCAGTTAGGCTCAATCTAGAGCGATCTCAGGTACAAGCCTCGCGGAGGCCTCCTCCAATCACAGGTGTACAGGCTTGGGGTCAAAGGGTGCTCCTGTACTAACCATGCATCCATATGGTGATATACTAACCTTAAATAGTAAACAGAGGGCTAATTGCTTTATACTTTTTATACTCATTCATAATCTATGCATGGACAGAAGAATTGAACACTAGTGTGCAGAGCTACATTTACTTGCAACCGCATTTTGCATTGTTCAACTTGGTCAATTTCAGGACTTAAGTCTTTGTGTTACTGTCTAACATGTTTATGGTGTACTGTACATGTGTCACATGGCAACTTGATAAATGCTTTTTCCCCTTGTCTGTCAATGACATTAAGGACTATCTAATAAGATGACCTGTTGTATTCATGACTCTCTTGCCTTCTTGCCACTCTTTTTGCTGATGAGCTATACATACAGCATTACATGATTTTTCTGTGCACTTCATACAGTGTTGATAAAATGTACTTTACTGCTGTACCACTATTTCTGCAGCTTTTCAATATCTCAAACATGCACAAGGATTTTATGATTGACTGTACAGGATAAATTGCACAAATATCTGTCCCTTTTCAGGCTACTTAATACTTCTCTCATTCCCTGTTGAATTAAGCATACTTAGTGTGTCTCTGATCATGCTTTTTACCTGATACGCACTCCTTTCTGACACCAGCACACACCTTGTATTTTTGTTTGTCTGTCTGTCTGTAATGTTACCGCTAACATGGTGTGCATTGGGGAGAAGGTGTGCTGCCTGGGTGAAGGTTGTGTGTGGTTGTTCTGTCTGTGACTCATGTTTCCATGGCATGGCATGTGTGTGAGTTGTCCTGTCTGTCATTGAAGTTGAGATGAACTGCTCTTTTTTTCACAATGCAAGTGTTTGACTATGAATGATCTTTCACTGGGTGTCGGGTGGTTTGAAGTCATAACTGGTTGATTGAATGGTTTTATCCCTTGATTGACATGTCTTGGTGTTGGGTTTACTGATCTGTCATATTTTGAACTTGAGCTTGTGACTTTGCTTCTTGTGTTTCCTAAGTTGTGGTGATTGTTGCCACCAAACGTATTATCTTCAGTATCTGAGATCCCTCTATCTTTTATTATGCTTGAGTTATAAAGTGTTTCCCATCTGGTATTTAGTTTGTTGTTGTTGCCTTGTTGCAATTGTCCTTGTCTTTTGGTTCTTCTTGATTTGTTTCATATATCTTTTTTTGAAAGACTATTGAGTTTTGTAAAAGTTATTCTGCAACATGATATATTGAAGTTTTTTCACATTGTGATTATACCCTTTTGTTTCTGAACAGTTATCTGAAGTGCAAAATTCCTTAAAGCAACAACTAGACGACTACAAATCTCGGTAAGTGGATCTTATATGGTTTCTAGTTGATGTATTGTAACAGTTGCAATGATTGCTGTTGCCATCACTCTTAAGGCACTTGTGCTATGTCCTTGGTGTACAGTGATCTATATGTTGATAGTCTAGATTTTAAGCATCTTCTAGTTCTACACCAGGTCCTCATAGATCTTTTAAGCATAATTCTAGTTTCACTATTCTTGACTTTGCCTCTTATGCTATGCTGGCAGCTACACATGTATCACCAGACAAAACTGTATTGTTAAATTAAGGGGCATTAATTCACCACTGACTGATGCAAAGTTATTCAAACTGGTCTGGTCAAAAGCTAACTTAAAGCTGCCTGCTCCTTATTTTCTTGCCTTCCTTCCTCCAGCACAAAAAGGTAAGAATCACTAGAGCTAGTGGTATCGCCTTTTTGACATTTTGTGATTGGAAATCACAATGTTTATGAACCAAACTCTCTGTCATCACTATGCAAGCTTGGAAAAGAATGAAAAATAATCTAATCCAAAAGGTTAGAATCTGTACGGTAGTGCAAGTATTAAAAGACACAGTCTTTCAGAAAATCTCAGGATACTGTAATATGCGTGCTTCACAATTATGACATCTTGTGTTTGTTTTTAGGGAGAACACCTTGCAGCGAGATTTTGAAAGCGAGCGTATGTCACTGCAGAAAGCAGTGGACATCACGGAAAAACTGGTCAAACAAAAGGATGAAGAACTTACGATGTACCAATCCCAGGTAACCAAAGAGATAAAATTGTATAAAAGCTGTGTAAGGATGGTAGACTAGCATTTCATTTCTTAATCAACTTGTTTCGTTCTTTAATGTGCATGAAAAAGAAGCTCTAATATCCTTTTATTCATTGATGTCAGGGTTGATAGTGAACTGAAATGCATACATGTTTTTGTAGTGTACAGACAGAAACCTTCAATGCAGAGCCTCCCAGGGCCCTAGTACCTAGAAAATTCATCCTTTCACATATGGCTGCCTCCTTGTGGAAGAAAGATGTCTTTAAAAAACACCACTTTTTTTAACCTTCACAGGTCACAGACTTGAAGGGTGAAACCCACCTTGTGGACAGCTTGAAGTTGAAGATAGCGGCCTTAGAAGAAGTCAACGAGGAACTGGAAGACAAAGTGAACGTCTTAAACACAGCAGTGGAACAGCTGCAGAAGGAGTTGGATGCCATGACAGCTGGTAAGTTTTCCTATTTTCAAATTTTTGCATGGATTTGGAATAATCCAAAGATATGCTTTTTGAATATTTGATTGAGACATTGTCAAGAAAATTCCTCTACCTTGAATTGATTATTGACTTTTCAGATGTACAAAAACAATTATGTACATTCAAAACTGCACAAGTGACCACCTCTACATAAGGACAACCTGGCCAATGTGACCACTTTTTGGTGGTCCCTTAGATAATTTACATAGACCCTATTTTATCAGTCCCTTTATGGTCTATGATTTATGGTCTTTTGGGGCAATTTTGACTGTAATAAACATGTTATGTTGTATTGCGTATAACCCACAAAGGATGGCAATCTATAGCATAGAATTTGTCACAAATCCATTTTCAGTCCATTGCTTTTAATGATTCCCAATATATATTAAATTTTATTAACACTGGTTTTGATACAGGGTCTGGTGTCATCTTTGAAGTGGTCTTCAAGGACAGTCAATGGATTTGATATTAGATTTTAATCATTGCAAATATGCTACTTATTCGTTGATTGAATTTATTTGATAAGTCTAACTTCATTGCATTTCTTTCCAACTCAAGTATTTTATTTTTTCCTTTTTGTAGAGCACATTTCATATGTGGCAAACGAAATTTACCACGTTTATGGTGAAGTCTTAGAAAAAGACCCTGAGGACACAAAGGGTCCGCTGTTTAGCCCCAAAGTCAGTACTCCAGTTCCTGACATACTGGAGGACGGGGACGAACTGTCCATTTTGAATTCCTCTTTTGAGCTCATGCAGGCCAGGCTCGATGAACTGGAGCATGGTAGGTCCTCAACACATCAACAACAGACAACAGACAAAACAAGAACTCCAATATCTTATTACCGCTATGTATGAATATGTAGGACTGGATTTATAAGCTACTGACATCTTGCACACAGCAGTTATCCCTCAATAAGACATCTGGAGCCGCATAGTTCAAGTCGGCCACATATACTTCCGTGGAATATTTAGACTTTCTATAATTTTCTTGTTTTATTCATTGCAAGTTTCTTTCTGATTCTGTCTTTGCATTTTGGCCACTGGCTCCCAGCAACAGACATGTCTAAAGCAGGAAATTGAAGACAGTCGAACCGCAGAGCTCTATGCGCATCCGTTCTGCGCAGCCTTCTCTGGACAGGTCATAAGCCAGAACGCAGTTTGTCCTGGTTTGACCCCGCTGCATGCGTATAAACAACTGCCTGTTGTGCAACAAAAAGACCTCAGACCTACATAATGTTTATACTTTTTCACATCTACAGGATTTGCCCAGCACAGCCATGTGGATATCTATTGCATTGCAAAAGTTCAGCCAACGTTGTGGCCCCCGAAAAAAAAGCAATTTTCGGTCTGTGTATTTGTGATTATCTTTTCTCCAGTTGTCCGGGGCACAATCAGTTTTGTCCACAGTCGGACAGTCCAGTTCCTCACCTTCACATTGATACCAAACTTGAAGGGTAAATTTTAGGAGAAACGGTTTTGCCCCAAAAAAAACTACAGCCATGTCAAATTCCCTCGCGTCTTTTTTCGAAAGAGAAACCGCACACACTGATCTTTCACTATGCTTTACAAAACTCAGACATGATGTTTTGACATCATTGCGCTTGCACATGAATCCTACTTATTCTGGCTTCTGGATAATGTTAGTTTTATTTTGGTGGGTTTCTCGAAATCTATTTGCGACGGCAAGACTTGAGCCGTTAGTTATATAAACTTTTCCAAATGCTGGTTGAACTTGCAACATTAGGCCTGACCCCCGCGGCACGAACATGGAACGTACCGGCTGGGTTCCACCGTTCGAACCCAGGTTCGGACCAGGAGTTCGAAACAGATTGACTCAAAATATGATGAATCTTAAAAACTCTTACTTTGTACTAAAACTCTGTGTCTATGTGTCAGTTTGGTTATCATCATGCCACTTATTATATTGCATGTGACAGCCGCACCCATTCAGATTCTTGTACCAAGAAATGAGGTCTGTGACACAATGCGAAATGTATAAAAATTGGGTCCGTCCGCAGGGTAGTGTGCTCGGGTAGCTACGACCAGACTGAAACTTCACCGCTGTGATTTGTGCATGTTCGCAGTTAATTTGGGGGCAAAACCGTTTCTCCTAAAATTTACCCTTCAAGTTTGGTATCAATGTAAAGGTGAGGAACTGGACTGTCCGACTGTGGACGAAACTGATTGTGTCCCGGCCAACTGGATAAAAGATAATCACAAATACAGAGACCGAAAATTGCTTTTTTTTGAGGGGCCACAACGTTGGCTGATCTTTTGCAATGCAATAAATATCCATTTGGCTGTGCTGAGCAAATCATGTAGATACGAAAAAGTATAAACATTATGTATATCTAAGGTGTCTTTGTTGCAAAATAAGCTGTTGTTTACACCCATGCAGCGGGGTCAGCCCGTGACCCGGCGTAAGCCGTATTTCGGAGAATAACGCGTTCTAGGGTGACCTGCGGTTCGACTGAAGATGGGAAATGAGATAACCTTTGATGACATATTCTGGAACCTTTGACCTAACTTCCTGTCAGTTTCAAAGTGTGTCTAGCACATGGAAATAAGTGTGGAAACACGCACACACAATGATAGATAAACAGGCACACTAGAAATGACAGACACACTAAAACTAACAGATAAGAGTTATCTTCGTATCTTTAAGTTATTTGTTTTGATCTGAACAACGAGTTTAAACTTAGGAAGCACTGACTAAAGGCTTTTAGGTGGTGATACACTGTATAAGGTGAAGGGGATATTGGTGTTGACCTCGGTGCTGAATTTAGAGCTGTTGGTCAAACACAAGCATGCGATGTCTTATTTTACCAAATCAATAAAAAGATCTGCAACTAGAAAGGCCGACATTTGCTTGAGAGCAAATGCAGCATATTTCAGCCATCTCCCTCCCCATGCAACAACAGGCTATTCCAAAATCACCCATGTGCAAGAATCGAACACTTTTGTTTAAAAGTCACTTCCACTAATGACACTTAATGACACCCAAAAATGAATCTTACAAAATTCCTAGTGCAAGAATGGGCTCTTCCAGTGCACCCCATGTGAATTTGCACAATAGACCAGTTCAAAAATACTCCCATTGAGAGACATTAAATAATCAACAGTCGAAAGATGAATTTAAAAAATATGTACCCCCTCCGTGCCAGAATGGACTCATCCAGATAACACCGGGCTCACTGATTGGCTGCCAATCCCCTTCGGGATGTTGACTCAGGCTACGTGATTGGTTGCCTCTTTAATCAAGTTACTAGCATATATAGACATATGCACATGCTGTCTTCAGGTGGGAGAGGTCAACGACCTTGAGGTCGTTAACCCTCTGGCCAGTGGAGAATTACTTAAAAAGTACCCAAATATATCATTTTGAAGTGGTTTATGCCAGAAATTATACATGGGTCATTTGAATGAATATCTAGTGCACCTATTTACCAAAATGTAGGTCATTTGGTTACAAGACCAGGGAACAGGAGCGAAAAGCGTACGTTTTTGGTCAAACAATGGCCAAAAAATTCCAAAATTAAGCATTTTGTTGTACCGTATGCAAAACGTGTCAATGAATTCATGTGCGCATATGTAGACGGCACTCCTATACCAAATTTCAGGTCATTTGGTTGTAAAATGGGGGTATAGGAGCCAAAAAATTTCATTTCTGGGGCAAAAAATGGCAAAAAGTGCCAAAATTAAGCATTTTGCTGTACCGTATGCCAAAATTGTTTTTGGAATTTTGTGGGCATATGATCAAGGCACCTCTGTACCAAATTTTAGGTCATTCGGCTGTAACACCAGGGAACAGGGGGGCAAAATGTACATAAAAATTGCAAAAAACATGAATAAAATCATTTTAAAGGAAGATATGAAAAAAATGAGAAAAAAGCATCTGGGTATTGACCCATTCTACCCTTGTGCCAAATTTCAAGTAATTCGGTCCAGGAACGACGGAGTTGAATCGATTTGAAGATTTGACAGGAGAAAGAAAGAAACATTACGAATACAATATATTTCACCATACCTATGGTATGGCTGAAATATAAATATCAGTATATAGTCTTGACAGCATGACAGTATGCCTCTGACAACTGCAGTAGTCATTTCTGTGCAAAGCACCTATGGGGTCTTGGCTTGGGTTTGTTTTAAATACAGATGCGGAACAGATGCATGAGGACTTGGAAAAGGTTCCGAAAGGTTTGTGAGGAGACAGGACAAAATGAAAGTCACTTTGTATTTGGAAAGTCTTGTTTGCTTCCATTTTGGAGTCCCAACATTTTAACCCTTTGCTGGATAGATAGTTTCCAAATCCATTTAAAGATTTGAGTTCTGACGTAAAGTAATGTGTAACGTTACATAAATTTTAAAGATCAAACTTTCTTTCTGAATTCAAAGTGACCAGTATGATATGCTTGTGCAGCTTTCTTGCTGGGAGTTAAGGTAAGGTCAAAATAATCTTTCTCTATCCTTTATACTTGAGACTGTGACATTGGGGTTAAGGTTCTTGTAGTTCTGACCAGTTATTCTAATCGTCAGTATTTCTTCAGGATCAAATAACAAGATATTTTCTCAAACAGAATCTAGAAAATCCTGGTCAAGAATGCTTCAACTTCTGCTGTGCTCTGTGTGATGACTGTTTTGTCAATAAAATAACCACTATTTTCTCTGTCCCTTTTAACAGGTTCCTGTGTAAAACCAGGACATTTCATTTTTAATTATCATTCTTTCCCCCTGAAACTAACTACTGAATTTTATTTTCATATTATTTGCAATTAGCCTTCGGGCAAGAATTTATTGGGAAGCAGAAAGTTTTGTTGCTTTGGGGTCATTTTATCTAATAGTATTGCTTCTACAAGGAACAAAAGGATTGACAGTTACATGAATGTAGCGGGTTTTGTGGTCTAACTTTAAGAAAAACTATAATATGTATGTTTTACAGGGTGTTTTCTCATGCCAGATACGAAAGTACTGAAAAACATGGGTGTTGTAACCTGTAATAAGAAAATAAGAGTTTTACATGGCTCTGTCTTGAATCAACTTAAACTTCAGATCACAATATTATGTTATACAGGATAACGTAATGGTCGGTTCGAAAATTCAACCATGTCGAGATCCAGACTTGTTCGAAATCAATTGTTCCAACTGTCCAAACTAAAAGCCCTGCTGATTGGTTCCCTTCAGGCGATCCCCTCACGGCCAGGCTGAGAAAAGAGAAAGAAGAAGCCGAGGGCCAGGTAAGTGTCTCTTTTATTTCTCTATATTACACACATGCATGGTCCAATACAAACGTTAGGACAGCAGCCAACTCCTGCTTCTTTAGTGTCCTGATTGTTGTCGTTCAGTATTGTCCTCTTAGGGAGGAGGTTTACCTATTTAAACCTCCTTGCTCTTAGTAAATACTCTGGTGGTACTTCTCCTGATTAACCTTCTCCCTACTCATTCAAATTTTTCCCTATAGTGCATATTCCCTGTTATAAACATGCAAATCTTTTCCATAGTGTCTTGTCTTTCTTGCACTAAATGCTGCAGTGTTAGGTTCCTTGTAAAGAAATCTGTCTTCACTCCATCTCAATGTGTGTCTCCCTTCTTGTTCTTCCCTGTGTCTTAACCTCTTACTCTTTGTGTGGGATTCCTTCCATGTGGCTGGTGACTTCAGGCCAAAGATATTCGGTTGAAGGTAACTAAAGAAGACTGTGTGACATCCATGACATCTAAACCATTTCATCCACATGTTGGAACTAACATCACCTCTGTTTGTTCTTTTTTCATGACATTTGAGAGAGCATCAGCAGATGCGCTTTTGCAGTACTAAAGCTTGATTGTACTTTTTAACAGATATGAGACACAGTTTTTGAAGAAACAGCCTTATTTAAAACACCTTATTTTGTAAACAGCATTGTGCTTCTTACAGATCTAAGACACAGCCATTAAAGAATTGTTTTTGAACACCATTTTCCTTTGGAGAGCTATGCAACCTAAGTCTTGACACAGAATGTAGATTGAATACTGGTTTCCCCCTGTTCAGATTGACTTCCTGAACTCTGTGATCGTGGATCTTCAGAGGAAGAACGATGAGCTTATCCGTCGTATTGACCAGTTGGAGAGTGGTGTGAATGGGGAGGACCTGTTCGATGAAGAGTGAGTAACTCCTGCATGTCAACCACTTCTTGAGTTACATTGTACACTTATATTGAAGACATTTTCATCTGCTCTCTTTTCACATGAGCACCCGAGGTTTGGAATTTTCAATTGATGTCGTAAATAGCTCTTCTGCCTAGTCTTAGTGAACAGAACCCACAACATCTCTGCCCCTTCAGCTTCTACTTAGGACAAAAAGTATCACAAAACGATTTATTCCTTCTTTTAATTCTAGTATAGTCTTGGCATGAGTTAGGTCTGTAAGAAATGAAAAAAAATGTAGGCAAGATTGCACTGGCAACAGTAGGTGTACCTGTACAATGTATAAATGCACTGTCAAGTTGCTACCCCCACCCCATTGCTATGGAGCCAGGGGTCCTAAGGGGGTTGAACTTAGTTGGTGTATGTCAACCATTGACTTTTACATTAGCTGCATTCCTGTGTAGAATTCACACGATTGAAAATATCTGTCTTATAGAACACCTTGATATTTATGCATCTTTTGTTCCTTATTTTGACACATGGCAGAAACAACTTTGGAACTGGATTAATAATTTTTCTCTTCACTTCTGTCCCACCATCAGGGAAGAGAGACTAAGACAACTCCCCCCTCCCCGACTCTTCTGCGACATTTGTGACGTATTTGACGAACACGACACAGACGACTGCCCCAAACAGGCCACCGAGTATGAGGAGTACACCTCCCACTCCCAGCATCATGGAGACAGGCATGAAGAACGCGCCTTCTGTGATAATTGTGAAGGTGGGTTCTAAAAATACTGTAAAGTCATTCATTCGTGTAGTGCAGTTAGTAGTAATTCGTAGCATCACGGAGACAGGCATGAAGAACGAGCCTTCTGTGATATTTGTGAAGGTGAGTGCAATATTACTGTTAAGTCATGTGTGCCTCCCATTCACAGCATCATGGAGACAGGCATGAAGAACGAGCCTTCTGTGATAATTGTGAAGGTGAGTACAATATAACTGTTAAGTCCTTCATTCAATTGTGTAATGCAGTTAGTAGTAATTCACAGCATCACAGAGACAGGCATGAAGAACGTGCCTTCTGTGATAATTGTGAAGGTGGGTTCTGTATTACTGTAAAGTCATGTGTGCCTCCCACTGGCAGCATCACGGAGACAGGCATGAAGAACGAGCCCTCTGTGATAATTGTGAAGGTGAGTTCTAAAACTACTGTAAAGTCATTCATTCAATTGTGTAGTGCAGTTAGTAGTAATTTGCAGCATCACAGAGACAGGCATGAAGAACGAGCCTTCTGTGATAATTGTGAAGGTGGGTTCTAAAACTACTGTAAAGTCATTCATTCAATTGTGTAGTGCAGTTAGTAGTAATTGGCAGCATCACGGAGACAGGCACGAAGAACGAGCCCTCTGTGATAATTGTGAAGGTGAGTTCTAAAACTACTGTAAAGTCATTCATTCAATTGTGTAGTGCAGTTAGTAGTAATTTGCAGCATCATGGAGACTGGCATGAAGAACGAGCCTTCTGTGATAACTGTGAAGGTGGGTGCAATAATACTGTAAAATTTACTCATTTTCACAGGGACTCAATTTCGAGGAAGGAAGGCTAAGGAGTTTTTTGGCAGTGTTTTACCTTTGCAGTTGAAACATTCTGTTGTCCAGTAGTACTTCAAAGGAAACACATATTTAATCTGTCATGAATTCATGGTGGAAAGGTCAACAGGAAAATAAAACCACTGCAGATTTACAGTACAGTTCAGTCATACATGTACATAAGTTTTAAAGGCAATGTATTGTGTATTGATATGTATTGAAGTTTGTTACCAATGCTTTTAAACCATGGTGTACCATTGTTCATGAAGGCTAATAACATCTGTACAATGAAGATTTTTGAAAGTATTATATATTTAATGTATTCTCTTTTACTTGCAGTTTTTGGCCACTGGACAGAAGACTGTAATGAAGACGAGGAGTACTAACCATGGGGAGGGCCCAGCATTCGCTACCATCACAAAACACCCCTATAATTCAATGGACTGTTCCACACTTGCTAGGCAGTTCAGAGCAAGTAACTATCCAAACACCAGTGACATCTTTAATACATCATTTCTGTAAAGTGGAAAACTTGTTTTCAAGAATTGAGCTATCAATTTGAAAAGATTGGGAATTTTTGGGGACATGAATATGTCCTTTGTCTGAAAACAATGTCCAGCAAAAAAATGGTGGGACTAGCAGGGAATGCTGGGAAGGGTGGGAATGTGTACAGATGAGTATGTATCTATTAGATTGTTGTAATTTTATATTCATTGCTGGCAAGGCAGGGAACATGGCAAAGATTCTCTCAACTAAATTAAAATTCACAAACTTCATTGCCCCAGGTGTTTAGTAAAATAACAAGATGAATTGAAGTAAATGTTTCAGAACATTGGTACTAAGATGTTAATGTGATAATAAACACATTAAGATTGTCTAGTGATAGACAGTAATACATGTACATTGAGAAAGCTGGGGTGATAAAGCAGTGTAAGTTGAGCCATAAATTTGTATGAAAAATGTCCCTGTCTCTGCTTGTCATAGCAGAGGGGCGAAACAATATCTGCTGTTCTGTTATCGTCTTAAAAGATTTTTGTATACGTCAAATAGATATGACTACACAGTTTATTCCTGGGAGCAGATACGTTAAGGTATATGGCATATCTTTTCGCTGCTAGAATATAAAACCTAATATGGTTTGTGAAAGTTACAAGTCATATAGCATTGCTATGAAATTCTTGGCTTTGGTTTCGACTTATTTATTTGGTTCCCGTGGGTAGCTTGCACATTATGTCCTCAGGTTCTTAATTTATAGTTATCTAAATTATCAAACAGTAACTAATTCTTTATACTGGCCGGTGTTGCATATGCTTCCATTAACTAGAGGATCGAGGGCTTCTTTCCTATGATTTTGTTACCACTATTTAAGTTTGAAGATTTCTAATTGACCTTGCAGAGCGCTCCCATGGTGTAAACCGCTGTGGTGGAAATTGGGAAAAAAACATTTGTGGTCGGTTTTGATGTTCATCAACTGTTGAGAGACTTGGACAGAGTGTGTATGTCAGGACCTGGGGAGAGGGCGACCTGGAAAAGGTTTATTGAATAAAGTGTGATGAATACGTTGTGCTTGACATTGTTTGAGTCGTTCATTGATGTTCCAGTTTGGTTTCGTAGAATAATATTTAATAGAGAATATTCAGGAAACTTCTATTTAGAGCTACACTAAAGCAGCAAGCACATGGCTGCAACCTAGCATGGAGTCCAGCCTTCTTGTGCTTTGTTCACTCCCCAAAAGTCTACTTCTGCCAACAAGTATGGTGTTCGCTACCATTGGAATTTGCATATAATTATGGCGAATATGCAAATACCAATCGTTCCAATGGTAACTTGTTGGCTGAAGCTGAAGCATACCTTCTGGGAGTGACCAAAGCACAACAAGACTGGACTCCAGGCTAGCAGCAACCATAATTTGATATCCTGGTAAATTATATGACTTCTTCAAAATGCTGTCCATGTTTTGGCCACTTTCATTATACATTTTTGAATTGGAGAAATTTATTTCTTCATCCACAGGACTACAATGTAATTACAATCATTCATAGACACTGACTTATGTGAAGATCTGATACCACTTAATTCCTCAAGAAGTTAGTGTCGAGAGCACTTAAACAACCCAGTGTTCAACTTATCTTCATAACAGCGTACATGGTTGATGAATAAGATGCGCAACATGACTTAAGCAACTGTGGATAGATTTGTGAACAGTCAGACATTTCGTGTAGCATCCACAAACTTTGGTCAGTGACTTTCAACAGGTAATAGAATTTAAAATTGATGAGTAAATGAGGTTAAGAAAAATCTTCTGTAGACAGACCAAGGCAGCAAAATTGAATTATAATTATACAAGACAGTGTATATTGTTTTCCTCTTACTCTCAGTACATATTCTGCATCATGTGTTTCTCTGGTGCCTGTTTGTGTGCCAGGTACAGGAACCCTATACTGGACAGGGCACTGACCAGGAAGATCACATCAAACCACCTGTGGTAAAAGTTAAACTGCAGGTCCCCTAACACCTCCGTGATGATGAGTCTGTACTCCTCAGGCATGTTCATCCTCATTAAGAGGACAGAGGATATGAAGTACATTCCCATGATCTCCGCAAACAGGAGCACGATGATGTTAGAAGACTTGCTGCTCGCGATGGCGTAGAAGAACTTGGTCATCGTGATGAGGAGTCCTCGGATGGAGGTAACGATGAGGATTCCGACCAGCAGGAAGGAGATGTGCTGCGACCAGAACTTCACGTCGAACTGGATCCCGAAGTAGACCACGACGATCTCGATCCCGCGCGTGATGGGGTCCGTCTTGCCGACGCGGTCGAACACGATGTTGACCGTGGAGATGAAGATCTTCCACATGCAGTAGAGAGAGAAGAAGTACCCCATGATGTTGAAGTACTTCCCCTTCAGAGTTTTAGAGTAAGCGATCCGCTCCCGCTGCTCGTGCAGATCCACCACTTCAAGAAACAGCTGCCTGCTCAGTTCCTCCAGCGCGTCTACGTCCTGCTGCAGCTGCCGGACATTCTCTCCCGCGGGGGAACTCGTGGTTACGTTCTTCAGCATCCCCCAGATTCCCGCCGACCTCTGCGTCCCAGAGCCCGCCTGCGAAGCAAATCATATGTATGACATCTGAAGAAGTGGAAAATTTTCCTGAAATACTGTAAATGCATTTAAGTTTGCCCGGATTTAATTTCGCGGTAGCGGGAAAATGGACTTTATGCATTGGTTTTAAGTTCACGGTAACACCGTAGACTGCAGTCTAATACCATAAAAGAAAAATGTTCGCGGTGGATTTAAGTTCGCGAACCCACCGCGAACATTTCTGCATTTACAGTAGTTGAACTGTAATTTCCAACACAAAAATTGGACCCAAATTTTTGACTGCACAGCATCAGTCTGTGTCAAGGAATGAATACATGACAAAGACTGATGCTGTACAGTTGAAAATTTGGGTGAGTCCATTTTTGGGTCGGAAATTACAGTTCAACTATTTCAAGAATGACTTCTACGAATACAGATGACCTTTGAAGTTAAGTGGAAAACTTGATAGTTTGGTGCTGCCTTTATTCATTTTTCGGACGGGTTAGTTGAACGATTTCCCATTCACACGTTCTACGAACTTGGCAAATTCAGTATTTTTGCAAGCCCCGTCATTCACTGAAATCAAAAGATGGCAAAATATGATTTTGTGACTGAGTATAGTCTATTTTGACGCATTGGACGCCCTTAAACTGGGGAGAAAATCCACTGACAAGCATGAAATTCTGATTGACCAGTCTTCTACTGTGACCTCTGTTACAGCATTTGTGCTTCTTAGGATACCTTAGAATGCACTATTTTAACTTAAAATCATCACAAACTCTGCACCATGGAAGGTGGATGCTTCCAGACCCTGTACATTAGTCACTTACTGCGAATCACCAATGAATTTGGACTCCCTATGATCAAATTCTAGCTAAAAGCCTGGTGCTGTGTGGCACACTTACATACCTGCGCCTGCCGCGTCTCCCTCTTGGCGAGCGCGATCCGCTTCTTCTTGGTGAGGATGATCTCCATGTTCTGGAGCAGGCGGCGCTCGTGGGACTGGATGTCCGTGTCGGTGACGTGCCGCAGGAAGTACTCCATGTAGGTGTAGGGACAGTTGACGGCACCGAACCCCGACAGGAGAGCCATGAGCGTCACACCAATGACTCCCACTCGGCTGATACCTTGTTCTGGTGGTACAATAGGAAAGGAATGGTGTTAATTCAAACATCCGAAGGAAGTACTCCATGTAGGTGTAGGGACAGTTGACGGCAACGAACAACGACAGGAGAGCCATGAGGATCACACCGATGACTCCCACTCGGCTGATACCTTGTTCTGGGGGCACAATAGGAAAGAAACGGTGTTAATTCAAACATCCGAAGGAAGTACTCCATGTAGGTGTAGGGACAGTTGACTGCACCATACCCTGACAGGAGGGCCATGATGATGAGCGTCACACCGATGACTCTAACAGGACTGATACTTTGTTATGTGTGGCACAATAGGAAAAAATGGTGTTAATTCAAACAGCACAAGGAAGTACTCCATGTAGGTGTAGGGACAGTTGACGGCACCGAACCCGGACAGGAGGGCCATGAGGGTTACACCGATGACTCCCACTCGGCTGATACCTTGTTCTGGGGGTACAATAGGAAAGTAGTCCAATAATGGCTTCATTTTAAACAGCACGAGCAACTATTCATACATAGTACAGCAATGTCATCATCATCATCTTAATAGGGCAGTACAGTACACTGAAACCCAACAGGAGGGCCATGAGGGTCACACCGATGACTCCCACTCGGCTGATACCTTGTTCTGGGGGCACAATAGGAAAGGAATTGTGTTAATTCAAACAACAGAAGGAAGTACTCCATGTAGGTGTAGGGACAGTTGACAGCACCAAACCCTGACAGCAGGGCCATGAGGGTCACATCGATGACTCCCACTCGGCTGATACCTTGTTCTGGTGGTACAAGAGGAAAAAAATGGTGTTGATTCACACAACACAATAAATTATCCATATTAAGTTCAGCAAATTAGAGCAGGCACAATCTTGCACAAGAATAACTGCACTTGAGACACAAATATACACGCCTCTTTTGCAGCCTCTAAGAGTAGGGCTTTTTTTTCTTAGATGTGCTTTCTTTGGTTCATTTTATGGAGGCATCTGATATGCCATAAAAAAAGAAAAGTAAAAAAAAAAGGCTGTTAAGGAGGCGAAATATAAACTAAAGGGCAGGTACTACTGTAAGCTAAGTTGGTAAAACAGATCTCTGATCTAGCATTTATTGATGGATTCACTGATTGGAACAGTGAGGATTGTTGATGACTTGAGAACTGACCTATTGAGAAGATGCCATGCTTGGCACTGAGGATGGGGAAGGGGTCTCCCAGCTTCCAGAAGAAGTACATGAATGTGAGCCAAACCCCCACAGTGAGCCACACAATCAGACGTCTGCGCTGCAAAGACTGGACAAACCTGATAAACAAGGGACAGAAAGAGGTTGGGTTAGTACCTCTGACATCTACTTCAGAAACTCACTTTTCTGTAACTCTTATTGCTGTACAGATAGCTGTTTTTTCAAAAGTATACATGTGTGTCCCTTAGTGTTATGCGCTCTATGAGTTTTCATACCCGAAATAAAGTACAATATGCCTGTATGTGCAGTCTGATGCATTTTGGGTAGTACTGTAAATGCATTTAAGTTCGCGGGGATTTAATTTCGCGGTAACAGGAAAAAGGACTTTTAGCGGTGGTTTTAATTTTGCGGGTAGCACCATGCACTGTAGTCTCTTACTGTTATGGAAAAATATTCAAGGTGGTTTTAAATTCGCGGTGAAGCAGCAGCCGCGAAAACCGCGAACATTAATCCACCGCGAACATTTCTGCATTTACAGTATGTCAAGGTTCAAGGCCCCTGAGAAAAAAATATGCCTGGACATGTGTCAAGCATGGCTTAGGCAAGAACTGTTTTACAAAATAGAAACCTTCACTTTAACCCCGCATGTTGTGCAGTTCAAACTACGATCCAGCTTATAGCTCATTAGCTGTGAACTATTCAAGTCTGACATATGTACAGAGATGCAATATCTGCAGTTAAACTGTAAAAATGTGAAAACTGAATTCTGTATCAAGTTATCCACAAAACCAGTGTCATTACTGTGGTGACACAAGATCATACATCATAAGCTTCATACCAATAGTGTAACATACCAGACACATGAAAACCACCCATTTCTGTCAGATCACATAGTATACAATAACATTAACAAGGTTCGAAATACTTTTTTCTGCATACCTGCACTGATGCAGGTAACATTGAAAATTACTTGCACCAGACAAATTTTACCTGCACCACTCTGAATTCAGGAAGTATGGATCATACTAAAAAAAAGTAAAATTGTTCACGAACCTTTGCTATTTTCTCTTTTATACTTTATAGGTAGTAACAGTCAATGCAGCTGATAACAATCCACATACACCTACATCATATGGACTATTTATGTATAAAATCAAGTACCAGAACCAGTGCAGGTTAGGTGCAGGTAGACACCAGAAATACCTGCACAGCTCCAGTAGCTGCACTAACCTGCATATGCAGGTGGTATTTCGAGCCCTGAATAATCATACACAGCAGCATAAGTATAATCACTACATCAGATTCCTTCTAATCTAAACCCTCCCACCTCAAGTTGCTGACGATGAAGTAGGCGATGTAGAAGGGCAGCAGGAAGATGAGAGAGAACAGCATGGCGTACAGGTCCAGCTTCCAGTGGAAATATCTGCAACAACAGGAACAAGTGTCATGGTTTATTGTACCATCAGCTTAATGTGTCAATGATGGTAGACCTCCTATAATAAGCACCGGAAGGACCAAATCACAAAAGACACAAAAACGTCAACTGGACTGAGTCTTAAGACAGTGGCAACCAGAGCATAGGAACGTGCAACGTGGAGAAACTTGATGGAGAGTCACTGGCTTAAGGGGCCAGTCACTGGCCTAAGCACTTAAGCAGGTAGGTAGATGTGTGCACATACACTGTACACCCCATTACTTTACTTCTGATTTTGTATACAGATCATCCTAAGATTCTTGTAAACAGACAGGTCTTTTTTTTTTAATTTTAAAATGGATGTATCACCTGTAAGCTACTGTAAGTACTATATATCAATCAAGGAGACTATCAATGTAAGTTGCTTTTATAATTTCCCTGAAACCGGTGTATGATTAGTTGAGTACCAATGCTTTAATTACTCCCTGGAGCCTGTACAATTCTAGTATCTAGATCTCTTCATAGTTGTACATAATGTTACCTGCTGCTGGAGTTCAGAAACCCGACAATCTCAAAGATGATGAGTTCAAACATGGTGCAGGACAGGGCAAAGGTCACAGCAAAGGTCAGCTGCACCACCCTGGAACAAGAACAAGGGTCAAAGTTCAAAAGTTGTCAAAGGTGAAGGCCCTGACTTGCCTGACTTTACTTTATACATGTCTATGGCTAATGGTAGACATACTCTACATAGTCTCTATCAGCTGGTGTGTTTGTTTTCACAACAATGTCCGGGCCAGTTTGCCTTTGCCTGTTTCATCTAGCACTAGGCATGCACAGTTGGTAGTGTGAACGGGCTTATATACAGGCTTTTCCTTGACGTCATAGTAATTATAATTTGAATCCGACGACGACCAAGTTGCTGGGTAATTGAATTAAGCAGTAGCATCTTCATGTCATAAACTGTGATCCAACATGGCGCAGGTGACGTCAAATTAAAAGTTAAACTCTAGATCTTTATCAATGATGAGTCTGTCTGACCTGTGGTGGATTTCATAGTCCTTGAAGAGTTGGCGCATGAAGAATATCCAGCCGAACCCAAAGAAGAAAGCCTGGGGTAAAGAAATCATAGTTCTGTGTGTTAGGACCAATATCTTTAAGTTAACAAATTCAATATCTACATGTAACATTATATTGGAGTACATTACTGAGTTTAACAACTTCATCACTAGATCAGTGACTGGTATTCAGGACATTGTTTATAGCATGGCATTAACTTTTTAACTTTAAGTCTTTAAATTTTAATGCTAACATTACATGTACAAGTAATATTAAGACCATGTGGCTATTGAAATAGAGCATATTGCAAAGGAACAGTTTATGATGTCACTCCTATGAGCTGTTATTTCTTGAAGACTTTCTTGTGAGGAGTTGCGTGTATGTGAAGTGCGTGTGTGTGTGTGTGTGTGTGTGTGTGTGTGTGTGTGTGTGTGTGTGTGTTTACAAGAGTGATCTAACAGACACATACATACCTGGGTCGTGAACATGATGCAGGAATCCACCAAGAAAGACATTTTGGCTCTTGTCCAACAAAACTGATGAAAACTTTTCACAAGAACTCCACTGGAACGTCAGATATCAAAACAGGTTGTGACTGGGCCCCCACTGTACTCTGAACGGCAATACCGTTTGATTCTCACCGACAAAACCTTCTCTACTGCTTCTAATATCTTTCACGTAATGGGATTTGACCTAGCATTTCTGATGCAGTCTACCCTAGGATATTGTCGTTACCATCGCAAACTCAATGCCAACACATCACAGTCCGAATTTTGTACCTGGTGGCAGCCATGTTGGAACTTGAAGTAGCGCCGACTAGCGGAGTATAGCAGCAGTACAGAAGATCAATTTTGAAAGACGGTTTCATAGCGTCATCCTTCGATACTGGTTGGTACTGCAATGCACCATTTACAGTAAAGCAATGTTAGCCTACACTTCCAGGGAGATCTACCTGTGGTATAAGCTGATCTAGCTGGGCAAGGAGTGTTCTGAGCCACCGGGAGATCTGCCTGGAGATTAGCCTACACTGGCTGTGGAACGTAGCTGACAGATCCATGACTTACATGGCCTTAAAGAGTGAAAACCACCGCAAACTCCGTCAAAGGAGCTTACAGAAACACCTTGCCTTGATTCAATCATTCCGTCAAAAAACTTTTGACCCTCAATTGAAACCCAATGAGAATCGCAGCATGTCAGTCACTAGTATATAAATGATCTGTATATATCCGTGAGAAAACCTAGAGATCCAAATTACCTTTGCCTAGTCCTAGCTGCTGAATGCGGGTTGATTCCGCAATTGACAGATGTATCCAGCAAATAACCATAGAGACAACTGATATTTGCACATGAATGTTTATGCTTCACAGCACTACGCTTGTTCTTTTTGGATCCCTGATGAACGACGAAGAAGAATATCATGAGCAAAAAGAGGAAACTTTATTTTTTGTGTGTTACGGAACCAAAGCTTCTGTTGTTCTATCACCAGCTTCAACAATACAAGGTATTAAAAAATAAACACGTTCAAAGCCTTTCATTCTTTTACGCTTTAATATGTTCCATGATGAATCGATTCTGCCTTTATAATGAAAAAGGAAGCAAAGGTAGCAAAACTAACCAATGCCGTCCATTTCATAACATTTTTTTCCAAGCTCGTTTGTCATTGATTGATTGATTTTATTTTGCACTTTAAAAAATGATAACATACAGAAAATTATAGAAAACAACAGAACGTGCAAGGGGGCGAAAAAAGCCATGTGGCTTATACAAACTCTCCCCCCGTCAAAATTTACAAATTATAATGCAATTAAATGGGCATGAAGATTATACATCAAACAATAATAAACCAAGTGAAAATAATATAACCCAGTGATCATCATAACGTTACAATTGATCTTAACATCAAAAACTGAAATTAGACAAAACTAAACATTATCTACAGATCATAAAGAAATTAGTCAAAATCATACAATTAATCTGCTAGCAAAACCAAATGAAAGCAAATACAGAAAACCAAAGCAAGGGGTGCAAACAAACAGGTTAAAGTAGCACCAAATACACGGTATAATACTAATTGATAATTGAGCATTGTCAAGGCTATTTGCCATTACGTTTATCAACAGCTCAAAGTATTGATTCAACACTTATTGTGGCATTGCAATATCTACAATATACGTCCTCTGTCAACAGGAAACAATATAATCTCCTTGTGAGGAACAATACTTGAAACACGGGCAAATATTCTCTCAGAGTATTACTGGTAGAGTTGACACTGATAGACTATTGTATGTGTGCGCCACAAGGAAACGTTTTGGAATTACTCGTAAAACTATTAACTTTTATGTGAATTCAAAACAGTAAAACAGACTTCATGGCACACGAAACAGTACTTCTACTTTATCTATAAAACACCAATTTCACTGCAAACACTTTTCAAAGGTACAAAAACAACAACTCCTTAAAACAGCACCGCAAAAGCATTACACACTAAAGACTTCATTTGAAATACATTTCTCTAATTATAAAAAACGCTACTCCATTATTTATGATGTCAAACAGACCACAGTCGAAAATCTAAGAAATAATACAAATATTTACTACATCTTCTTTGACATAGTACTGCAACTGTATCTATAAGTACATATTCAACTGCAAACTTTTGTCAGGTACAAAAACAACAATTCCTTAAAACAGCACGCAGCATACATTTTAAGTGCTTCACACTTGTAAACTAGGTCAAAATAGTTTCATTTGAACTACATTTCTCGAATACACATATCATTGACATATCATTATTCATGATCTGAAACTGATTACAAACGAAAATCAAAGAAATAGCACGTTTTCACATTCGCTGGTTGAACATTTATTACGCTTTATTTCCTGATCATTCGTCTGCGCTGTACATTGGGTTGTGGTACATCTGTCTCGCAGTATCTCGCGAGTCCTTCTCTCGTGGAATCAGCTTGTTCTGTGGACTGTCGAATGCCCAAAGATTGTGCCAAGGCTCTACTTTGCGATGACTCTGCCAAGTGAGATGTTTTGTATTAACATCGGGCTGTCTGTACATTTGTGATATATTTCCTAACGCATTATACATGTTCAATAATGTCATGTGTGATGTGATGTTAGAATGTATTTTATCAAAGAAATTACAATTGGTTTTTAGTAGTAGTAAAGTTAATACATTTGTTCATAGCATATACATTTGTTCCGTACTTACTCGTTCGACTCATCACAAATTTAACGCATTTTGTTGTGTACGTGTCATTTTGCTTCTTGATGTACGTTGTGACTGTTTCCTTACCTTTGTTGCACGGGAAATCACCAGTACTATGATGACTGTGAAGACGACTGCAGCTCCGACACTGATGACCGAGATGTAAATCGGGTCGTTGTACCATGCTGAAACAACAAGTGTTCATCTTTAGAGAACTAGGATCTCCACGTTCGCTTTAAAGTCTGAGTGTCTTGTGGGCCTAATTTGAATATTGATGACTATAGGAAAACTAATATAACCAACACTGGTCTTTTTGTGCCTCCCGTTGATAGTGTTATGTTATGTTATGTTATGTTATGTTATGTTATGTTATGTCTTGTATGATATATCAGAGTAGCTGTGGCATCTTGATCCGCATATCTAAAACTAGTTAACTAACAGCGACTATAAAGAGTGTACTGGCTTGTACAGTATTTGATAACATTAAATGTACTCATCTCTACAAATTAAAAGTCTTATGTCTGGCTGCAACCCAACAGCCGTTGTTGTCTACAACAGCTCACACGTGGACTCAGTAAAACTTAACTAGATGTATTAGGTACTAGGTGTAATTCGGTTGTTCATGATCAATCAACAAGGAAAACTGTGACAAACATGCTCACCAACATTGTCTTCATCCGCAGTCACCTCTGGAAATAAGACATTAAGATGTAACATTAATAATTCCTGTCTACCAAGTCCTGTTCTGCGTGGGTTGATTGGTAACATATTTTTTCACTGTTGCCCATCGATTCAATTTCACATGTATTATTAGTTATTCTCCTTAATGAGATATTCAAAATCAATACACAATCAAAGCCAATAAAACGTCGATCACCAAAAAGCATACAAGAACGAATTGGAAGTTACTGCGTTATAGAAATATTAGAATTGCTACAGAATGCTTATCATTATGGGTATCTCACCGAAGCTGCGGCAAGTTGGCGAGGTCGCTATCTCCTAAACTGAATTTATATAATGAGAATATCATGCAAAACGTACAAGTTTATGACTAAAAAGACGTAAAAAGATGGGATTTGTCGAGCGCTCTGTCAAGTCGCTCGGCCGCAAAAACGCCACCAACGCACCGCAGGTTCAGTGATATATTTGCTTTAGATACGTGTAGATACCTGAGATGCTGGTGACACTCCCATCTATCTGCAGACCACCAATGTTTGTCCTCCCTGCCAACACATCCATGACTTTATCCCTGGCAATGGGTGTGGATGAATTAAAGCGCAACAAGAAGTCTACTTTGATGCTTCCGGGACTGAAAGATAACCAATCAACAAACATGTGACGTAGGATGTGAAAATACACATGGATGGTTGATGTCTAGTAACCTTGACTCATTCTACTAGGCCGACGACCTCTCTGCGCCCGATCTACGTCATAATATTCGATAGATCGCTTAACGAATTTCATAGACAAGATAGAGTCGTTTTACGGTTTGTGTGTTTTGCTGTTTTTTTAGTCATAATGATAAACTTTGCATCATATTACAGTTTTAAAGTCAAGGGTTATACAAATACACAAGTCGCAGAGAGGTTGCAACGCATGTAAATAACACTAACTTCGACCAATTTGACTGCAAGAAGTTGGTAAAAATGAACATCAACTATCTTTTACTTTCGCCCATGTTATTTTTTTTAAACGCGTCAATGCCTGCCGATATAATCTGTACATTTTCTAATCGGTCCAAGATCCAGTCCACATTTTTTTTCAGGTCCGGTTTTTCAGTACCGGTCCAACAAGAAAAAGACGTTTTGTACCAGTACACCGTACCGGTACCCACCCCTACTCTAGAGTCTG
Organism: Branchiostoma floridae; assembly: GCF_000003815.2. Taxonomy (NCBI): domain Eukaryota; kingdom Metazoa; phylum Chordata; class Leptocardii; order Amphioxiformes; family Branchiostomatidae; genus Branchiostoma; species Branchiostoma floridae. Next base: position 3,257,325 of record NC_049989.1, on the reverse strand, counting down.
GGATAAAACGTGTGTACCAGTTCATATTTTGTTAAAGGAGTTTGCACTTGCAAGTTCAGTGCCGACAATATCATTAAAGAAGGCGATGCATATGCTATGTGACACATGTAGAAATAAAAGGTAACGTCAAAAGTAAGAATCAAAGTACAGAATAACTTACGAAAAGCCGGTAACCTCGACAGAGTCGAATGTATCCCTTAAGTTGCTGCTGCTGAACACATCTTTCAGCTATGGAAAAGAGCGTTGAATAACCCAAACTTGAAAGTGCTTTCTTAGAAAATAACTTGGAAACACGTAACTAGTCAAAACAAAATGCAGGCATTTAATTCTTATTTGTCACATTCATTTTATTAGATTTCACTTATGCCGTCCACAAAATTTTGTGGTCAGTCTTGGGGATCCCAGAGTATGTCATCGATAAAATAAAATCAACATGGCCTTATATACTGACCTTTTGATGGACTTCTGCAGCCAAAATGTTGAACTCTTCCGATTCCTGATCCCGCAGTTCATCATTCCAATCACGATTCACGATCTTTATGACGCCTCTGAACAAACGTGCCTCCACTACCACAGGAAGGCCTGGGTATGGATAAAAAATGTCATGTTACAAGCCTCAATATGATGATTGTGCACTTGTAACCTCTCCCGAGTTACAACTTTGATATTTGTGTCATTTGCAAAGAATGTCTATGAAACTATTTAACAAATACACCCTTACCTTCTGTTGTTGTTCTTGGTACAGTGCTTCTTTCATACTCTTCGGTTGTGCTCACTTTATCTGCTGAGGGAAGGCTTGTAGAGCTTTCAGATTTCTTCGTTGTGATGTCCGGCTGTGTTGTAGACCCACGTGTTGTTCTTTCAGCTGAGAAAAGGGTGGTCGAGCTATCGGATTTCTCTGTTGTAATGTCTGTCTGCGTTGTAGTTGTAGACCCAGCGGTAGATCTGTCGAAAGGTGTCGTTCCTTCGTTTGTAGGAAAGGCGGTAAGGCTATCGGATTCTTCTGTCGTAATATCCGGCTGCGTTGTAGGCTCGGTGGTAGTTCTATCGAAAGATGTGATTCCTTCTGCTGTAGGAAGATCAGTAGAGCTATCACTTTCCTCTGTTGTAATGTCTGGCTGCGTTGTAGACTCGGTGGTTGATCCATCAAAAGGTGTGGTTTGTGGCTCGGATGTCGTGGCTAGCGGCGTAGTTACTTGCGGCATTGTTGGGAATACGTTATCTGGCACGGTTCCGCTGAACCCAGGGGAAGTTATTATCACTACGACATTTGTTTCACAGGACATGGAATCCACGGCGTTGTCTCTAACTTCAACTGTCATTGAGACAGCTGAGAAAGGGTCGTCAAACTGGGGTACTTCAGTCTCAACGTAGATCCGACCAGTTGATGGGTCAATGCTGAAGACGTTTGCCAGTTCGCCTGTCTTTGTCTTAAAACTGTAGGAAACGACACCGTTTGGGCTGTTGTCAGGATCTTCTGCTTCTATGGTTGCGATTGTTGATCCTTTTGTGAGATTGTCAGATGAAATCTCATACCTTTGATCTTCTGGACACCGTGGAGCTGTGTTGGTGCTGATATTAGTCACAATTATACGGAGGCTTCTTTCGTCTGTTTTTGGTGGTGAACCGCTATCAGACGCAATGACCCTCACCAAGTAGGCACCGCTCTCCAAGGCACTGCTAATGGTTACACTGCCATTTGTGGCATCTATGGAAACAAATGGACTGACACTTGCGATTCCGTATGTGATTTGGGAGTTATCGATCGACTTGTCAGCATCAGAAGCTTGGACAGTAATCACATGAAAGCCGATGGGGGAGGCACTTTGAACGTTATACTCGGTGTCAGTAGGAATGTTGATGACAGGTTTGTTGTCATTCTCGTCTGTTATGTTAATCGTTACCATGGCAGTTACAGTGAGCGTTGGTACTCCCTGGTCAAATGCTTCGACGATGATACTGGACGAAGTGTGTTCCAACGATTCAAAGTCAAACTCAACGACTGATGTTATGACCCCCAAAGTAGGATGCACTGCAAAGTTTTCATCATCCAAACCTGTTTGGACAAGCCTGTACCTGACCTCACCGTTACGTCCACTGTCAGTGTCATTTGCACACACCGTTATTATTGCAGTACCGACCGGCTGATTTTCGGCGATGGTGGCATCGTATCTGTCCTGCTGGAATATAGGGGGGTTCTCATTTGGCAAGCTCTCTTCGCTACAGTCCTCCCCTTGGAACCCAGGGAAGCATTCGCATGTGTTTGGGGCAACACAAGTGCCTTGGCTGGAGCAGTCGCTCTTGCTGCTGCAGTTTGCAATGTTACAGGAACCACCTGACCAGCCAGGATCACAGCTGAACGTGTCGAAGCTCACACAGCGTCCATGGCCTGTATCAAAGAATTGAAATTACATCCTTATGGGTGTCAAAATGTATTCTTAAGTTTTTACTTATGATCAATGCAAATAGGAACTTAATTACCATTCACTTTGGTAATTAATCAGTACTTACCGGAACAATAGCTCAGTGCTTCACAAGAGAAGTTAGCACAGTCATTTCCAGTGTACCCACTGTCACACTGACACAGGTTGGGCTCTATGCAGCTGCCGTGGTTAGTGCAGTTATTCTGTTCAGTGCAGTCTGGGTGGTCACAGTTTGAACCGCTGAACCCTGGAAAGCAGCTGTAACATAAAGGTAACATCCTTGATACGTCGATGAATGTTAGACATCCTGGTACTAAAATGATTCAAGTAGCAATTACTAAAGAAACTGAATATTATGTTGGAAACTGCCCGACGTTTTTTTTTATACCATCTACCAGCAGCTTTCGTCGGTGACACTGGGGAGACCTTGTTGGAGAGCATTTCCAAAGTAATAGACTTTGAGGAAACTAACTAACATATTTTGAGGAAAAATTGTTGCAATGCATAGGACATGCCAATGTCAAAATGCAACAATAACTATAATTTTTCCAATAACAGATAAACATCATGAGTGTGCGATATGACGTCAGGAAGACCTACCGACATTGCTTTTGCCCTTCAGAACTGATGACGCAAGCACCGTTTTCATTGCATTCTTGTAAATTGGGGCAGTTTAGAGCTTGGCCGCAGTTTAGACCTTGATATCCGCTGTAACACTGGCAAACGTTTGGTCCGATACAGTCTCCTTGTCGGGAACACTGGTTGACTGCAGGACAGTCGGGTGTGACACAGGAGCTACCCGTCCAGCCCTGCTCACAGTAGCAGACGTCTATGTCCACACAGCGGCCGTGCCCTGCATGTACATACCGAAGACACGTTTTCCATAGAAAGCAATCAACAGAATTTCCCAATTATTGTCTACATGGGTTTCAGAATTCTAGATGGCTACTATCAATACAGAATATTTGTTCACACCGGTCTTTCCTTATGTTAAGGTATTAAAGAAAGAAATGACATAAATCTAACTTACCAGAGCAGTGATCCAATGCTGCACACGAGAACTGGTCACACTTGTCACCTGTCCACTGCTCATCACACAAACAGGTGTCGTAGTCCACACAAACTCCATGGTCGGTGCAGTTAGCAACGTTTCCGCATGTGGGAACCTTGCTGCAGTCTTCACCTAGTTAGTACAGACGTAAGTGAATTAAGATTGTGTTTTGCCATAGGCCCTGAGTATGAATTCAATGCTCTAATAGCAGTAAATATACATAATGAAAATTCAAATACATGATTCAAGATGCCAGCATGTTTGACTTACCGATGTAGCCTGGTTTACAGCTGCAGACATCTGTGACTATGCAGATCCCGTGGTCCATGCTGGTGCAGTTTCGTACAGCATAACATGTTGCTACACGAGTAATGAAATAGAAATAATGAGAAATCCGTGTCACTCCATTCTATTTACTGCCGATTAACAGATTCCTGCGGTCAATAAATAGATAATACTGTTTTCAAGGAAACGCAAGAGCATGGCTGTATCAACTAGGAATTTAAATGACAGATATTGTGTTGAAAATAAGCATAAAGGCAACCTTAGTTTTGTTGACATCATTGCCCTTTTCGCGAAACGTATTCTAAGCACTATCCAAAAGGACATTCAGGTAATACCTTGTTCATCACAGGCTGCTCCCTCCCATCCGGGCTCGCACACACAGAACCCCAGCTCACACCTGCCGTGATCCTCGGAGCAGTCTGTGCAGTTTCCAAGGTTACAGTCTTCACCAGACCAGCCCGTTATGCAGTCACAGGTTCCGTTTACACAGCGACCCCTACCGGAACACTGGTTTGGACAACCTGCGATGGTAACAATTGATTGCCTCAGGGATCGTAAGCATTTACAAGAAAAATGTAGTTGATACGTTTTCAAGAATTATCAGTTGGCTTACTACTGTAAAAACTACAATGGGAGTAAGGCTTATTGGCCGATTATTGTACATGATTAACTTTAAATACCACTAACAACGTTTACACGAGAGCAATAGTTTTACCTTTGAAAATTTCCTGTTCAGTAAAGGTTGTGTCGTTGGTGATTGACACGTCAAAGATGCATTGATTCAGCAGAGTACCGGTCAAGCTGAGAGCGATGCACATCTCTTCAGCTTTCTGAAAGATAAACAATGAACAAAACTTGCGTTTGGAGTGTTCCCCTCCGTAATCTATAGTGTATTATTCTATACCATTGTAGATTAGATGAGTCTATACATAAACTGTGGGTACACTGTCTCAACGCAAAGGTTCTCAACTTTTGGACAGGCCAATAACTTACTTCCTTTTGCTCTTGTGTCAGGCCATCTATTCCCACAGAAGGGCGGTGTGCCGGGTCAGAATAAGCAGAATCCATGACATCATCAGGATGGAAGTTCGAAGAGTTCCATGACCAGGACCCCATCAGACCAGAGCCGTAGTGGGTTTTACTTATACGCCCTGAAAATTAACAAGTGACATTCAGAACTGGCAGATACAGGGATGGTAGTAATGGTAGATACAGGGAAGGTATGGTTGTAAAATAGCATCTCTACAGTTTGGTTCAATGGGTATCATTGTTCGTCATATATTACTTACAGGTTTCAGCAAATACAGAAGAGTCGTTGTACACAGCACCGTCCGGACCAGTGAAGTCATTGGCATCATCGTCATCCATGAGCCCGCACAGCCCCTCCGTGTTGCCCTTGAATATGGCAGTGGGGCTGAACAGAATGTTCACAAACTGCCGGCCCATCTTTGGTGAGTACCGGACGTCAAATGACACAGCAGCTCCTGTTTTTCGGACAGAGAATACATAAACCCGTTGGTCCAGCCGTCATAAAAGGAGAAATACAACATTACAAGCATTGAGTAGACTATGAAAAATAACGTCTATTACATCACTCAAATTTTTGTATGAAATCTTACTAGATGCGAATGATAACATTTGGCTATGACTGTTTTAAAGATACAAATGTACTAAAATTTACTTGAGGTTTAACAATTTCACCTGATGCGAAAGTGATAGAAACGATGATAACAGCCCCTGATGTAGTGGCTGTAGATTGCTGCTGAGCGAGTAGGTGTATCGTCCCGTTGTTTAGAAGATATTTCTCTCCGACAGAAAGTTGATGCAGTTCACCGTCGATCCTGAAACACACAGACATTTGAAACGTTTTGCTGTCTTAATCGTTATGTTGTAACATGTATTAGAATATTGGACTGAGCAGAGCACTTTGGACTAATGCTCGTAGCCTTTTGCAGCTTAATCTCACATGTGTGAAACCCCATGTATTGAGATGCATGGAAAATTCTTGAGATCATTTCAAAGAATCTTGACACTTTCTGAAAAATCTCAAGATTGTTATGAAAAATCTCAAGATTGTCTAGACAGATCTCAAGATTGTCTAGAAGGATCTCACTGTTCCACTGTGTAACAGAGAGGGTTTTTCCAAGTATCAGATGTGTACCTTAAGCTGTAAACGGTCAAAAGCATTAGTCCAAAGTGTTCTGCTAAGTCCAATAATAATCTGCTCACTGTTGATAACGAATCAATGACCATATGTTACATACAAACATACATAGTCATATTCTATCGAGTTGTAGCATTGATAAAGTTACGCTTCCAGTGAGATTTATTGTTATTACATCGAAAAACTCACCTTATTTTGGGAACCTCCTTTTCTGTTGCGTTCGGTGATGTCATCAGAGTGACGACGCTATGCCCAGCCTTCACTGCCACACCACCAATCAGAGAAGCCCTCTCATACGCGTACATTCGGGTCTGTACGCCGAAGTCGTTGGGCACACTTTTACAGTCCCAGAACTCGCCAATACCATGGTAGTCGTAAGATATTCCTAACACACAAAACAAGTAAGAAACGTCGAAGTCATGACTCGGTACACATGTGTATGTAATATGTTGGAAGAGGGTCCAGGGTGGAAGCTGGCTATACATACATAATGTAAGGTATTGATTAACATGTACTCTTTGATATACCAAAAGACATGTCCGTTTGCGTAATAGACAGTAAAATATTTGCTGAGAAAGAATTATCACCGTCCAGTGTCTGGAGATGAGGGTCCCCTCCAACGGGACGAGGACGGCGTAGCTCACAACAGTCGCCGAACCACTGAGGCCAGCAGACGCAGGATGACTGACAGCTGTCTGTCGACGTGGTGCATCGGCCGTTTCCAGAGCAGCCTATAAATATTAGACAGTACCGTTACACATGTGACAACAGTAAGTCAAACTTCCGTCTCCCTTAAGTCCTTCCACATACTTAACACGGAGGCGTGGCCCAGGGACGACCATAGATAGAACTCAGGGCCTTCTTATCTGTATTGATTGAGTAGAATAAGCGGGGTCTTTTATCGAGCAAGTACGTCGCCAACTAACCTCATACAGAGTAGAAACATAGCGTGCTGATTTCCTTCCTGCCAAAGCTTCTAAACAATACTTCTAGAACATTGATTGATGACTGTACCTTGACATGGCCTACAGTCTGGCTGTCTGCAGTCTGGCCCCATCCTCCCTACCACACATGTAGGTGGGATCCCGCACTCTGTCTTCTGTGGGCACTTACAGACGCAGTCTTGCCACACAGGTTTCTCGCCATTCTCACAGTCAGGACAGCTATGAAAGGTTAATAAGAGCCTATCAGATTTGCTTGGGAAGCGTTCAGAACAATCAATGTAACGTTACATTATACGACAAAATGACGAAGTTCAAAGTGTTAATTTTTGTCGCCTGTTGTCTTGATTCTATTTGATCAGGACACATGCATAATCACTAGCACATTACACATCATTATGGATATCAATCTAAAGTCTTTAGTAAATGTGAATATGTCGGTAACTCACCTGTCAGGACACATACAACCTTCAGGACCGCGAATTCGAACCGACTCGTGGCAGTTTTTACATGTGCACCTACACGGACAGCTGCCATCGCTCAACACTACATCCTTGCTGCCATCTGCGCAGGTACAGGAACACTGTCAACAGAAAGATGTAGTGTAAGTCAGTGTTGTTTTGTACTGATGATGTTCTACACTAATACATTGCGGTATGGTTGAGTGCAGTCGAGATCTGTTTTTGTATGACTTAAGCTAAAGGGAGAATGTTGCACACGATAGAAACTCTGAAATAACAGAATGGTATATCACATTTTATAGTATACAACATAACTTACGTCACATTTCCCTGAACTGGTTAGTTCTGATTTGCTGTTGTCAGGACACACGCATGGGCAGTATAAGTGGCCTTCTTGGCTGTTGACCGTTTTGAAGTTTCCATCGGGGCAGACATCGCAGTTGCATTCGGCCGCAGAAATGTCGGGGTGCTATTTCGGAGAATAGATAGGAGCTATGGGTGATGCAACTTTCCGTAAGACTTTGGTTGCCACCTAGCAACAACGAAGTTATATTCGTGTACTTATCAAAGTGGTCTTATTGTTTATGTACTTATCGGAGGAAATCATCATCACAAATAATGAAGCCGAATCATACCGGTACCGTGAAGCTCATATTCCCATTCGAACAGTTACAAGGACACATGCAGAAATCCTCGATAGTTGGGTGCGGCATCCCTGTTGCTCCATCGGGGCACGAGCACACGTTAGTGCAGTTATCAATACTTGAAGGCAGTGCTTTACAATATCTGAAATATAGGAGAATGTATCGGAAAAATATTACCAAATTTCTAATACGATAGCATTTCATGACACTTGTCATAACATGTCATTGATACCTGAAATTGAAAATCTTTGTTTTCGTCTCTTTAAATACATGTACGAGCGTACACTGAAACAAACCCACAATAATTGTTGCCTACCAAAACTTGCATCCGAATGGTCTTTACAGTCTCAATATAACCCCATCACAGTTGCAGTTGGTATCAATACATCTAAACACAGTAAGATATTTTGATTTCTAACCTGTGCGAGTCCATCCAATCCTCATGTCTCCATGTATCATTTTGTTCCTGAGGCTGATAGTAATCCTTGTTTCCTGCTATTACGTTGAATGTCCCTTTCAGATAGTCCAACAATGAGGTGACGCTAACTTCCTGTGAATTCGGGCACTCAATGGAACACGACTGGTCTGATACAAGCAGGAGTGATTGTGATTGAATGGATGTTGTGATACTGTATGTAAAAACATCCTCTCCGTCAGCTACACCTGGGAACAGACATAAGAGATTAGCGAACATTTTTAATCTTTCAAAAGAAGATTCTTTCGGCACATACTCGTACTGTGGGGATAGCAGTTGAACTATGATTCACAATTATGGTTGAGTAGAAATATACATATAGCGTACCTGATAGCATTGCCCATTCTTCCTCTTCACTTTCTCCAGATGTGGGAAACTCGATGTAAAATAATAAATTTACTTTTAGCTCCAATCCGACGGGATGGCCACTTTCGTCTGCAGTTCCAGAGAATGTCATATCTATACTGCTGTCCTTAATTGAAAAAGAGGACGTAACTTTGTCAGCTCAAAGTGCTTGATGATTAGAAATAACGGCTTTTGATATATTTTTCAACCATTTTGCACCCAATATGACTGATGACTGTTCCAAGAGTGAATTTGAGAAATACGCGCAAGAATGGACTCTTGCAGTTAACATGGACCAGTTTAAACACTTCCACTAAATCCCACATTTAAAGAAAACATTGCAACACGCACATGAGAATGGACTCTTGCAGTGGTATCCATATGTAAGATGAACAACACCAAAAAATAATTTTGAATCACCATCCCAGTCCAAAATTAAGTTCCAAAACTGGATTTATGTGCATGAATGGATTCTTCCCGATTACATATTTGTGGATAAAAAATGGTCCAAAACCTCCAGACAAAACATTTTGAAGTCCTGTTGTATCCCTGTACCAAGTTCCAGATCATTTGATTAATCATGCTAGCTCATTGGCTGGTCACTTAATTGAATCAGTCAGGTACACCTGGAAGACCTTCCAACGCAAGGTGCTGGGGTCAATGACGTCTAGGTCAGCCTGAGAAGCTGACCTGCGACTGCCACAAAGGCCTGTCACTGCCACTAGCCGCAGCTCGGCACTCATGAGTTATGTGAGGAAAGCCGTCTATAGTGCCTTTCCCAAGGGCACAAGATCGGTGACAGGGCAGGATTCGAACTCGGAACCTTTGGGCACTGCTGAATGCGCCACGCGATCTCACGTTACAACTATAATAAAGAGTCGTTTGACATTCTACGTTCTACATAAAGATGTTTGAGTCTTATAGATTTTGTTTAAATTATCAGTGACCATATAAGATGTAGAATTTCGTAAAATACTCACGGATTCCTCATTCTGGACAAACGCGAACCATTGACCTCCTTCTTGTGGCTGCCAGCTTCCACTACCGTCAATATCTGTTTTTTTCACAATGGAGGCCACTTGAATACTACCTGGACCCTGGATCATAAATGGATCATAGGAGAGTTATATACAGCAAACGCAACATGGTACTGAAAACAAAAACAAAAAACAATAAATAGCGCCACAGTCTGTTAATAGATGGCAGTTTAAGGGAATCAGTTGTGATGCATACTTAAGATAGTTTTCTTTAGCTTACACTCATATACTTGGTTTTCTGATGATGATATCATTGGATAAACAAAGCAATGTGTTTCTTACCCAATGCAAACGACGAAAGAGACCTACCTCAGTGGAGATGTTATACGATGTTTCAAGGTCCGCCCATATTTTGGCTGGTATGCACAATCTGCTTCCTACACACAGAGAGACGTAGGCAGGCGACAACTCTGGCAATTGAAAACCGCCTTTCGCCTGTATGCTAAGGGGATGAAACGCAAAATTTACAATTGAGAGATTGTAAGATATATGGATGGTAAGTTAATTCAAATTGTTTAACACAGGATAAGCTGAAAAATAATACTGTATTTCAGATATTTATATTAGTCTCAATCATATAGAATAACTAGAAAGGCCGACATTTGCTTAAGAGCAAATACAGCATATTTCAGCCATACCCCTTCCCACGCAACATTGGACTGTTCCAAATCACCCCTGCGCAAAAATGGAACATCCTCTTAACAGTACATTATCCCCCAAAGTGGACTGGTATTGTGAATTGACTCCAGGTAAAAACAGAGCTTGCTTCTATTTTTCAGAAAATGACAATAATCACACCTTCCATTCAGAAAATTTTCATCATGACTGAAAATTGTTGAATGACTTCATGTAATGTCATTAACAATTTTCAGTACGATAACTAGGTGTAAGTTTAAAAAAGTATAAGCTCCTTGTGATGTGGGTACATTTATTATTGCAATGAACTTTTTTTATTCAAGTAGGGCATACGATTTAATAATTATCAAGCAGGTGCAGGTACTGTAGGAGCGTTTGTTTTCTTCAAGCTGTAAAACTGTTAAACTGTTTTACTTTGTATGCAATCAACCATCGAGCCTATTCTTATTTTAGTTTAACAACTTCCTGCCAGACCCGGAAGATACGATTGAACCTTGTTCGAGGATTTATTTTCGTCTGTCTGGTCAGTCTGTTCATACCCTGGCGCTGAGAGTGTTTTATTGGGCTGAAACTCTGGCAGCTTAAAGTTACTAACAATTTAAATGTTCAAAGTTTATGCCAAACAACAACAGCACTAGGAAATGTGGCCACTATAGACAGGTGGTCACTATAGAGAAAATGCTGATCTATTGACTAGGAGCCATACGTTACACATGATTTCAGTACACTGATCATTAATCATATAAACATTGCACAGGTAAGCCAATTGTTTAGATGTACAATTAAGTTCAAATAATTCTGAAGAGAAATATTGATGAGAAAATAATCATTCTCGCCACTGTCTAACTTATAATTACGTATCAAAACTAAACGCAGATTTTCTAACTAACGCACCTTTCGCCGAATTCATCATAGGACCGCCGGCTATCAATCAAACACGGCTGTTGATTAGACTTAGAGTTTCAAACAGTCATGTGCTGTGTGCCAGTTGACAGCGAACTTCATGCTACGTGATGTTTTACATTGCTTGGACCTTCTTTCCTACAGCGGTGCTTCTACAAAATATTTAGACTGTAACACTGAGTTTTATAGAATAGAATTTGACGCAGAACAGCGTTTTTTGCTGGGTATTTTTTTTTAAACATGTCCGTGGGAATATCAGCGAGGCGGCGACGTAGGGATATCAGACCGTCAACAAAAGTCGCACGGCGGCTAACGGCGCAGCGAAGATACTAGCGCTATAAATAAGCGCTTCAACTAAGGATGGCAACCCGTACAATATTTTTGTATACTGTTGAGCTAAGTAAAGTTTGTTGTTTATGAGGTTTTAGTTGTCTTTGAAGCTTTGACCCGAAATATTTTAAAGTCAAACTGCTGAAGAGAAATAAGTGACTGCTACGATTATCGTAGATATGGCCCTAAAAAAACTGATAAAAGAAGCCTTCTCAATAGCCTAAAATGCAAGAGCTTCCGGGGGGGCTTCGCCCACCTGGGTCCCCCCCACAGTGGCCCTGTCCCTGGACCCCGCCAGGGACATTCGGCGGCCCCCAGACCCCTGTCCGACGCTTTGAAAAAATCCTGGCGAGAAGTCTGTACGGCCTGAGTCTTCAAGTTAACGTATTGTGTGGTCCCGCTTATGAATATTAATTAGCCTTCGCTTTCCTCTTCGCTGATTGGCTGAACCATTAATTGAATTAACTCTTCCTGCCGGCTAGACGCAGGTGCAGATGTCGGCTCTGTGGGGTGAACGTCCGAAAGGTCACGGCATGGAGAACGAAAGAAAACCAATTTCCCCTAAAAAAAGTGCTGTAATTAAGCCTTTTACAGTACTTTATGCCAAAAATTTTACTTGGATCATTTTACCAACTATATTATGCCTATCTATACCAAATGTTACTCATACCAGGGTACAGGGGTGCAAAATATACCGTTATAAGACCGTCAACAACAGTCGCACGGAGCTAACAGCGCAGCGAAAATACCATCGCTAGCGTTTCAACTTCGGATAACAAGTTATAAGTACTGTTGAACTCAGTAACGTTAAAGTTTGTTTTTAGTTGCCTTTGACGGTTTGACCTGAAACAGTGTTACGCTAAACTCCTGAAGAGAAGTGACTGCTGCGATTATCATAGATATGCCCCTAAGAACTGATACAATATAAAGCCTTCTGAATAGTCTAAAATGCGAGAGCCTTAGGCGGGCTTTGCTCCCCCTGGCGGGAACACTGCTATATACGGGATCATGAGGCCCCGCTTATGAATATTAATTAGCCTTTGGCCTCCTCTTCGCTGATTGGCTAGGTCTTTGATTCAATTAACTCTCCGGCTGACGCGCACAGGTGTGGCTCTGTGCGGGGTCACGGAAGGTCACGTCAGGAGGCCAAAAGAAAACAAATTTCCCCTCAGAAAAGTGCCAAAATTAATCATTTTAAAGTTGTTTATGTCAAAAATTTTACTTGAATCTTGTTACCAAGTATCTAATGCCTATCTATACCAAATTTCAGGTCATTTAATTGTAATACCAGGGTACAGGAGCCAAAAGTGTCCTTTTTTGGTCAAAAATTGGCCAAAAATCGCAAAAATAAGCATTTTGTTGCACTGTACACCAAAAGTGTTATTGAATTTATATGAAGGGATTATCAAGGCACATCTGTGTCAAATTTCAGCTCATTCGGTTGCAATACCAAGGTACAGGAGCCAAAAGTGTCCTTTTTTGGTCAAAAATTGGTCAAAAAATCGCAAAAATAAGCATTTTGTTGTACTGTACACCAAAAGTGTTATTGAATTTATATGGGGGCATTATCAAGGCACATCTCTGTCAAATTTCAGCTCATTTGGTTGTAATACCAGGGTACAGGGGCCCAAAGTGTCCTTTTTTGGTCAAAAATTGTTCAAAAAATCGCAAAAATAAGCATTTTGTTGTACTGTACACCAAAACTGATATTGAATCTATATGGGGGACTTATCAAGGCACATCTGTGCCAAATTTCAGCTCATTCGGTTATAATACCAGGGTACAGGGGGCCCAAATATACAGTTTTGGTCTTAAGATGACCAAAAAACCTTAATAAAATCATTTAAGAGACAGATATGAAAAAAATGAAAAAAACGCCCGAGGGTATTGGCCCACTCTACCCTTGTGCCAAATTTCAAGTCATTCGGTTGAGGAACAACGGAGATACCGTGTTCTGAAGATTTGACAGGAGAAAGAAAGAAAGAAAGAAACATTACGAATACAATATATTTCACCATACCTATGGTATGGCTGAAATATAAAAAAAACAATTCAAGCTGTATTCCGTACGCATACGTCTACCATCCATAAAATGTATTGTCAGTACTACTCACCTCTCCCAAACTTCTATGGTACCTTCCAGTCCTACTTCTAGTCGTCCACCGATGAAGGAAGCGGTTACATTTTTAAGTGTGGGTGTTCGAAACTCTGACGTGGAAACTTCGAGCGAAAGTTTGATGTCAGTCGAGAGTTCTCCACTTGTAGATAGTTTGATGCTATATTTATCGGTGACGTCCTGTAAAATACATTGGATTATGTGGGTTAACTTTATACTAAAATAATTGCATTTCCTTTCGTGGTATGTTGCAGTACCAGCAGTTCCCTTGTATCGCCAATCCTAAAGATGGATGTCGTTTTGTTCTTTTCATATAATCTCTCTGTGAGTATGTCGTATCGGATGGTTTCTTATATCTAGTCCTGAGTGAGTAACTGAGGCATCGTATAAATTTGTGGTTCAAATCTTCAAATATTTGGATGTGTGGTATACCTGAATTTCTCAGACTAAAATTCAGTTGTGTTACTAACGTTACACTGCTTAATGACAATGAATAATCCTTGATTACAATTCCTGTGAAAGCAGTCTTACACAGAATTGATCTTCGAAGACGATGTCGAAACGTTCTCTGGCTGGAGATACGGTGACATCTTCCCGCCGTCGTCTTCTTGACGGCATTTTCATGGTAGACCTGCTCAGGATAGGCTCCACTTCCACTAGCGTGTGCCCCGGAGCGGTGGTGATACTCAGAATCTAAAAGGTGAGAAACAGCCAAATCGTTTTAGATCACCACCATGGAAATTTTGGTGTTTGGCATGGCATACCGGTCGATAATTCGTAAATATCAACATATTCGCCTTTCACACAACCTCCCACGAGTGTGCCGCGAAGGTAGGTGAGTATACGCCCGCTGCACTACCTTTGTGGCATAAGAAGCTGGCCCATACGATGAAAATCGCGAAATGGCACTTCCCCCAACAATAACCGCCAGCGAAGGAGGCTACATCTAACACATGACGAACTCACTTTTGCCAGCAACCTGCCACTCCTTCTCCCCACCACCACATCGCCAGTCTCCAGGTCCACTTCCTGTCCTGCAGAGTCTACGATGAGCAGCCCGTGTGCCCCGTCCGGTCCGCCCGAACACGGCAGGGAGGCGGGAAGGGTTGTCCCGTCCGCTGTATTCAGGTCCTCCCGGAAGCTAAGAAAATCCATTTAACTTCACATAGTCATCGGCAGAGATCATCACACACAAATGTTCATCATGTAGCTTTTTTTCTCATATTAATTTTGTATTGATTACGGCTTCCTTAATGATAAAATCCTTGGTTATAGTGAGTTCAACAGGTAAAATTGATTAGGAAGATATAAAGGAAGAGCACATACGCTAGCAACTGATGACTAAGAAGGATGTTCAATTATGATACATCCCAACTCAAGATCTAGATTCACTTTGGTTTAAAAATGATTTTAACTTACGTAAAATCTGCAAAGCAGTCCTGCAACTGAGTTTGTATGAAAACTCCGTGAGGTGTAGTTGTCTGCTTGATAACCTGCTCCAGTATCCCGTTACTGTGGTTACTTACAATGACGTCACCGACTGATAGGTGATCAGGGATGTCTCTCATCAGCAGGTGGTAGCTGCCTTCTCCTTCATTCATAGCCCGGGTGCCAATACACTTGTAGACAGAGACATCTGTTTGTTCAAAAACAATTGTAGCAAGTTTGAATCACAATATAATGTTGCAAAATTTACTTCTCACATTCCGGTAAATATTGTATACCATAAAACGTCATGTGCAAAATTCCAAAAGCAAGTATCAGGTACAGATTATATGTTAAGAGAACAAAATTTCCTGAGAAGAATTTCTTATATACGGCAATAGTCCTATACCACCTATGTATACATATGTATCTCTATTGAGAGATAATGAACATTTTGCATACACAAAGAACGCCTGAAACTACACACCTTCCGCTATGACACGAACAGCGCTCCCATTAAAGGTACATGCCCCGTTTCCACTCAGCACCCTCTCCACCACAGACAGCTCAGGAGCTCCCTCGTTCCTCTTCATGTCCACAGCCATCTCCAGCTGAACCTCCTGGCTGAAGTCACTGTAATCCAGCATGTCCTCCAGAGTGGCGGGGTGTGCTACTATCACCGTGTAACCTTCTGCAGTCCAAAAAACAACGCAAAAGTCAGTTCTTCGGAATCAATTTTGCAAAGCGACTCAAGGGGTATAAAGTTAATGTACACTATCGACGTGAATAAGTGAAAGCAGTATCGTTAGAAAGTTTTCTCACCTGTCCTTCTCACTTGTTCCACCTTGTGTAGTACACCGTTTGCCTGAGGACTAGACAGCACCTGACCGATCCGGATGTCCAGGTTCCCTTCATTCACAAACATGGTGGCTCCCCAGCTGGAGAAGCGGACAGGACACCGGTACAAGATGTTGTCGTCTGACGGGACGTACTTCACGTTATGGCCGATCAGAATCTTCTCAATGCGCGTGGTGTCGTTGTACAGTGGGTGGATGAAACCCTTGGGACACTGATCTTCATTCCACACGCTGCAATACTCTTCGCCCTAATATGATTAGATTTCCATTCCGTAATGGTTATGGCAACGCTGTTTATTGGTTACATGTTGTGCAAAACATTGTAGAGGCCATGATTAGCATATATGTATGTCTATATGATTGGGACTACTGGCGTAATATAGATTTATTGTGCAGCGCATTGCATGTAACCAAATTGTCTATTTGATCATTAATTTGTGTAGATATTTGCTACAATGTAAATATAGGAAAGGATTGCACTTTTTAGTGGCTTTCCTAGGCGTAAATACTGTAACATCGTGAATCAACATTTATGCAGCAAAGGTTGGCAGAAAATAATTTTCCATGTAAACGTACACCGATGGAATTGGGTGATAACTGCAAAAATATCATCCTCTCGATTCTATTCCTACACTCACTGCTACCATACCATAGAGTAATATGCTGCAGGCAGTAGAATATGAGGATATGGATATATTGATAACTCACCAAGTCCTTGAAGCACCCTTCTATATCTCGACACCTCAGACAGGATTCCACGGTAGTTGTTGAGAGGGAGGGGTTGCATTGTATTTTCTCACAGTCCATGACCTGTGATGAAGTGACAAACATATCATGATAAACATTTGCAAAGCAGCAGGACAATGAAGAAAACACTAATGTTGAGATCTGAAACAATACTGGAAATCATATATGAATTATGGCCAGTTTCTAGAATTCTATCAGTTACCAACAATGATAACAAATACGGACAATTACTCTGAGGAAATACCTCTATTTGGCTTGAGCATTGATCCCGTTTCCCCACTGTGAAACAGCTGTGGTAGAACCACGACACACATCCAAATACGTCTGGTTTGCTGTACTGCCCAGATTCACAACTTTGTCTTTGCTCGCACCATCCACAGCCGACCTCACGTGTACAGGACTTGCAGCTGGTGAACCTGTTGCAGTAGCTGACTGTACATGCTCGCCCCTAGATGATAGAAGTATGGAAGAGATACAAGTGAAAAACAAGGACTGAGGGACACAATCGGTTTCATCTGAAAATACAGCACGCAGATGACCAAATAGGAATTGGACTGCAGTCAATAGATACTGAAGAAGTGTGGGGGAAGAAACAATTGTTCATGACAGAATGTCGTGTGCATTGCAAAACATTTTGCTACTGAGCAATGTGTATTCGTACCTGCCATCCATGTCTGCACCTGCAGATATTTGGCCCCACGCAGATGCCACGCTCCTCTGTATTACAATCATTCCTGTCTTTACAGTTGAACTTAGAACAGTCCTTTCCCTCCCAGCCTCGCCCGCAGATGCAGGTCCGTCCTTCACAAAGTCCGTGGTGAGAGCAGGAGTTCGGGCATTCATTGACTGTCATGACAAGAAAAACTCATGAAAGTCTTCACTGTTACAAGAGTAAGATAGCAGTAAACACCCTTCCAATATGTGTATAACCCAAGAACATGAATATTAAGTATAGTGTAATCAAAGAATCTACGATCACTTCTCCACTGGACCTTAGTCGAGCATGCAGTCTCATTATGCAGCATTACTAACACAGTTCAAGAATAGACAGTTTAACAACATCTCCAGTCTCTGCCTGAATTTACACAAATACCAACAACATTCACGAATTGAAATCAGATGTTGTCACATTTTAACATACAATTGACACAAAACGTAAGGAGGATACGTTCCCCCAGCTTTTTTGGCTACAAGAGGTTTCAATTATAGATTTGACATTTGACAGAAGTAGTAGCAATGTATTTGATATACATACATAACATTATACTATTAGACATAAGATACATATTATTAGAGGAAACGGTATTGAGATATGGCAAATTAATAAATGGGTCAGGTAATGCAAGAACCTGTTACTGAAAGGTGTAGCAATTACAATGTAGACTCCGGCAATGTATACTATATTGTGGTCTTACCAACAGGTCTCTTGCAGACGTATGGGAAGAAAGAGTCACACGATGCATCCTGAACAGTCTGTAGGTTGTCTCCAAGATAAATTTTACAGTTCGTAGTTGCGTTGTCCAGTGACTATCGGCAAAAGAACACACGTGGAAAAAGTGATACTGACTAGGAGACTACAGATTACCTACATACAGGAGATTGTTAGAAATAGAACTATTGAAGCTAGTGATCACTGGTTTGCGTAGCTTTTAAAAGACAGGACAAGGAGCTGTAGAAGAATCAAGACACACCAACATGAGCAAATTACCTGCATTTGTTTGTCTATCCAAACGGGTACTTCTGGCGCAAAGCGCACCTTTCGTGTGATCAGCAAGCTGTCGATGAAGTTTCTCTCTGGACCGGCAAACCTCTTGGTCAGTACAGAATACTGAGCCTAAGTGAGAAAGTGGGCGGATTTTTCAGTTAATATTAAACAAAGGGATATACAACAAATAGTTGACAAACATATATGATGATAAATGCTCAAAGCTGTTCATATTTCTTTCCACCTGATCGGAAGTATTTGAAACGCTCTGTTCGCTAGGCAAATCTAACTACATCCTAGAAGGAGATAACCCTTACAGTGCGTAAATACGGAAATATATGAACGAATGTATAGACAACAGAACCAATAGTGTAAATGATCCTGTAGACTCAAGATGTTGATATATCGATATTATGTATGAACAATATTATATGCATGTGGTCATTGTATATCACCACAATGTGCTAAAACAATCCACAGCAAATGTTACAGACCTGACAGGATTGCACAGCGCTGTCCCAAGACTGTGCCCCACCCATGTACCTGTAACAGGCGCTGAAAGTCTTGCTGTAGGTCCAGCCTAAACCACAGGGACCTATAACATATAACATGTAACATAACAGCAACAACAGAATATTAGGTAGTATTAGAGTTATCCATGCCTTAACATTAATGTTCGAAGGTTGAGCTTTTATCTGGACATACATTTTGTTAATATCTGCACTGTCATTCAATCATATTTTAATACAGATTTTTTTATTGATAGTGAGCCAGAAGTTATTACGATAGAATATCAGGCAAACTTCTTTTAAGAAATTGCTAATCAACAATACCGCTTTGTCACATAAGGAAAGAGTTTTGCATACTATTATTGTCTTCACTTCCCTACACTCTTACAACAATGTCTCAGAGAGTAAACGTTAACAAGTAAGCTTACCATCAGTTATTTCCTCCTCTATCCATGGTTGAAAGTGCACCCGTTGCCAGTCCTCGTGATCGTTCATGTCTCTGATCCTTTTAGATACGTCTGATGTAGAGTTGAACCCCCACCAATTCAGGGTGGCATTTACGGAGTAACCTCCTGTCCTATTCACCGTTGCCAGCTCAGCATCGTTCGCCGGGTTGGTCAGGACATTACCGTGCAGTTGAACATCTCGTCCCGCTGAGACAAGAACGGTGTATTTCTCCCCTGGAGTCAGTCCGATGTTGTCGTAGAACAGATTGTTCTCACAGATCTGCCGGCTATTCGTTCTGCTTCGTCCTTCCCAACTCACAACGTGGTGTCCCGAGTTGTTAAAGAAAACGTTGTTGTCCAACTGTCCATCAACATTCTCGAACTTCACTATACTCTGTGTGATACGGACGTCATTGCTTGAAAAGACGTTACTGTCTATTAGTATGGGTTGCTGTGTCGTGCGGTAGCTGTTTCCTGTCACCATTATTGTAGACTCGCCTGTGTTCCTGAAGAAATGGTTGTCTAGAACTGTTATATTTCCAGCTTTCTGGTTGGTCAGATCAATAGATATGCCTTTCATCATGTTGTTAGCCATATAGTTGTTTCTTACACTGACAAAGGAGTCAATTAGAACACCACTGACCACAGCTTGCTCGTTACTATCAGCATGAGGTTGATTACGCAGAAACATGTTACGTTGGATGTCGAAGATTGCGCCATTAGTTGCAGTGACGTTGATAACTGTTCCAGTGGTATTCTCAACCATGCTGTTCTCGATGATGAATTTAACTGGATCAGTAACGCCTGTCTCGTTATAGAAAATGACCTCTCCAACGATATGGTCGTCATTATAATTGGATTCGTAACGTAGACTCATTGTCGTCTGGGACACAAACCGAATGTATTTCTTGCCGTTGTCCGATTGAGTAACCTGTCCAATCTGTTGAGTTTGGCTGCTATCCACAAAAACCAGTAAACCCGACCTATAGTAATAAGGTCGAAATTGAACGAATGAGACAATGAGTTCAACTGTAATGCCCTCACCTGCGTACAGGTGCCTATAGCACGTTGAACTTGTCCTTCCTGTCTCCATAAAGCACATGTTATTCTTGAGATGGAGGTCAGGCTCCTTAGCACATAGGCTCATAATAGATCCAGGATTACTCATACAGTGCGTAATACCCTGAGTGTGTGTTTTGAGTTCAAATGACCCTGATGTAAAGACACTGTCGGTGATACGAATATTTGTTGATGACATAGCACTGGACTTTCTGCCTGTGAGAGAAACACCTGCATACCCGTTACAACGTGAAATGTTCACACTCTTAACACTTCTGTCTGTTTTGCCTGCTACAAGCTGTATTCCAGTCCCTACAAAGTCAGACAATTCAATATCAGAAACTTCCGCAGAATCCTGTGCTTCTTGAATGGATATGGCTGCGTGTGAACGCCCATGCAGATTGCCTGTATTGCTGAACTTCAAGTTTGTCAAGGCCGCAGTGGTTGCAGATTTTGATGTGATTCCTCCCCAGTTTTTGGTTTTACATTTTGGTCGAGGCGACACCGGAGTGTTCGTGTTACATCTTATCCCAACATCGTAAGTATGTGTGCAGCTGGTGTCCACATTACCAGGTGTGCCACTAAGGCAGTTGAATATACTCATCTCATTTCCAGTGCAGTGTGGACTACTGCCGGACCAGCCAATCCATATAGGTCCCGATCCTTGTCCAAAAGAGTACGTGCTGTGTATTGTAGACGGTCCATACCCTAGCTCACGGCAAACGACATTTGCGTCTCTTGGGTCCCAGGTGTGCCTCCCACAGACAGTTCCCCATGTTCCATTATAGAATACCTCAACACGACCTTCCCAAGGGTACCGCCCTCCCACCAGCCGGACCTGGGGTTGGTGAACAAGCACGTCCGCAAGATCAAAAAGGATCGGTTCTGTTCTTGTTCCTTGGGCGACGAGAGAACCGAGGCTTGATAAACCAACACATGGATGCACCTTAATAGTAGTCCCCGGATCTATTGTAAGTGAGGCGTTTTTCAAAATAGTTAAATCTGCTTTGATGGTATAGGGATCCCCATCCTTTCCTAGATGAAGAGAATGATACAGCCTGCCTCCGATATTGTCAGTTGTCATGGTAACATCCCGGCTGGAGGGATCAGCTGGTGGAGAGGATAAGTCAGGGCCTGTCAGGTACGGGAAGTAATCTACAGGCGCGCGGTCGTTCCAGTCGTCAAAGTCAGAAATCTTGTCCCGAATCTCAATTTCAACTGCGGTCCCCCACCAGTTGTACCTGGCGTCAATCGTCTCATCAGGGGTAGTTGTATAGACCCTACTGCACATAGTGTAGTTCATGCCTGGACTATCCAGCATGTTGTGACTTAGATGATAGTAGGGCTTATATCCGCCAATCTCAATACTACACGAGGTATGATCTGGGTGCTGGCTGTGCTGAAAATTTCCGTCGGTCTGGGATGGATCGTAAATATTGTCACGAAAGATGTTACCAACAACATAGATTTGTGAAGAATCGTATTCTCGAGTATAATCTCCGAACAAAAATGACAATGTTTCTCTGGCATTGTTACCGACTAAGAGATTATTTGTAAAATTTACATCTTTCATTTCGCCTTCATATCCAACAGCTGGTTGATAAGGACAGCTGTTATTGGAAATTGTGCTGTTTAGAATATCAAGTGTTGTCTGTTTACTCGTCACATGTAGGGCGAATCTTCTGTTATTGAGAATTTCGCTGCTGTGTATAATAACAGCAGAATACTGGCTGGACCGAGTGTTTTCGAAGTCTGCAAAGATCCCTCCTTGGTCATTCCCTTGCACGAGACAGTTGTGTATTTCCACCCTTGCTTCAGAGTTTACATCTATGCTCATGCCCTTTCCGCTGTTGTCCTGACATGTAACATTTACCATGTTGAACTGGCCATGTTGTACGTTGCTATCATGGTAAATGTTTATTCCTGCATAATTATAATATGCTCCATTGCCTGACGCGACTACGTCAGCGAGTAATGCACTTCCCTCAATATCTCTTAGGTAGATTCCGTGGTAATTGTTAGAATGAGATAGGATATCACTCATGTTTACTGTACCAGTTATGTCAGAGATGTATATCCCATTGTCATAGTTGTTTACAACTGATACATTCGACAACGTGACGCTACCGAACAACGACGAGATGTAGATACCATCGTCAGAGTTTTGGCTGGCGACCGTTGACTCCACGGAAATATGTCCCCCGGCTACTCCTTGACCTCGTACGTACAGCCCTTTAGTACATTGGGACAGTGTACTTCTGTTAATATGTAGGTTTGTCACATCCGATGATACCTGAATGCCGTATTGAAAGTACTTAGCCGTCAGGTCGATGATGTCAAGTGATGCTTGAGTTTCTATTCTTGATCCATCATCACCCTTCCTTATTACATCAAACTTTGCAAGAAAAAAGGCAACCTGTGAGCTTGAAGCTTGTAGCAATAACGTGACGGTAGAGCCATTGGATGAGAATACACGTGGATTTCCGGATTGGCTGATTTCATTGCTGTAATGGAATGACGCTATTTCATTAGTTTCGTCTAATGCAAGGGACTCATAAATAGTGAGACTGTTTCTCGATGTTGGATAACTGAAGTCAGTCTTCGTTACCGTGACTCGTATGTAATATCCAACTGGTGCCGTTACAGTTCTGTGACATCGCAGCCTTGCTCTCTTCCTGATCCCATTTACGATCCACCGTGGCTGCCCTTCCTGTAACATAAGGGGCGCCTGCTCTCCGCACATTGTTTCCAACGAAAATAAACGCTTGGCTACGTTTACTTCAAGGTCCCACCATGACATGAAGTGTATATTGTTGACATGGATTCCAGCACCGTCTCTTGAGCCAGAATTGATCAACGTAATATTTTGCAAGGTAATGCGCTGGGAAGGCTGCATATCTAAGTACTGTATTCCAGACGCACCCCCGACAAATTGTTCCATGACAACATTGTTCATGAGGTTTGGGGCTGAAGTGCCATGTATGAGCAGACCAGATGCCTTGTGTAGATGTGTATGTCCGACATGTAAAATATTGATATTGTGTGGCTCAAAAGTTTGTTCCGAGAACGAGACAATGCCTCCCCAGCCGTGGGTTGGGTCACACGTTAACGTCAGGTACCTTTGTGAGCTACTTTCGCATCTACTTGATTGATACAAACTGCACTCTCCAATATTGTCTTCGAATCCATCGCATCGAATAGTGAGCCAGTTTCTGTTGGAGTGGTCGTAGCCATACCCTTCAGACTTGTACGTACCGAGCCCCAATTGTCGGCAGGCGATCAGGGCGAACTCGCTGTGCCAGTCCCAGCACACAGGAACCCATTGTCCGGAGTACTGCACCTCTAGTCGCCCTCTCGATAACCTAACTGGAATTGTCCGATTTGGCCCGGTTTTACGGTTGACATCGAATGTTATAGGACTTGACTAGTCCGTCTAACTCCAGTTTCCCCATATTGAGGATACCAACACGTTCCTGTACAAGGAACTCAACTCCTGCTTCAACACTGAGAACAGAGCCCGGTAAGATCGTGAGGTCTCGTGTCAGGGTGACGGGGCTATCGGAGGTGGTTATGTGCAATGTTCCATTCAGACGGCCGCCTAACGACGAGGCTGTCATAATTTCTGTGTCTACAGTGCTTATTGGACTGCCTGAAGGCGAGTCTAGGTACGGGGAAAACTTGATCTCAACTCCACTGTACCAGTCATTGTTGTCAAATATCTTTTCTTTTATTGAATTGATATCTGATGTTCCCCACCAATTTATTTCTGCTCTAATCTGATTCATAACCACTGGATGAGAACCACCACTGCTGCAAAGTTCTAAACCTGTTGGACCATTGAGGAACGAATTTTGGGTGATGGTGTGTTCTTCTCCTGATCCCACAACTTCGATGGTGCAGTACTCATTTAGCGGATCAGAGATGTGAGCCAGTGACTTTGGTTCATACTCATTGTTTTCAAAAATGTTATCTTCCACAAAAATAGGATGAACGTCAGCAGACATATCTGTCGTGTTGAATAGCACCATCCGTCTGCAGACATTGCGAACAAACCTGCTCCCTGTTATGTTTACTGCCTTGTCGTACCCATGTACATGGATGACCGACTTACTGCCGCACTGACTTGAGTCAAACTGACTGTCCTGGATTGTAACCTCCGCACGAGTCCCGCCAACTTCGATAGTCGTCGCCATGTTGTCTTGATAAACTCCACCTGTGAGTTGGACTACCGGGAAACGATCTTCGTAAGAGTTGTCAACGGTTATCCTAACTGCACCGTTTCCATTAGAAGCAAAGTCGTATTGGTCTATGATGATTTGGTCTGAAATCGGTGGAGACACAATGTTCTGGCCTTCCTGATATTCTATTTCCAGATCAAACCCACATCCAATGTTACCTTCTGCCCCACCATCACGTAAGACAGTGCGGCGTCTGTCGCCCGACACGCCAAGATATCGGGCATGGAAACCGTCCAGACCGTTGCGATTGAAGTGACAACTATCGGTCACAAGATTGACACTTGTTGTGGTGAAGACACTGAGTCCGTAATGGGAGTTTGTACTGAAGTTTGACTGACGTATGTCCACGTTCATCGGGACTTCAGACAACATCAGGCCGGCACCACTGTTCTGTTCAAACGTGCTGTCAGTGATCTGGAGGGTTGATCCTGTGTGTCCTCCGGTCACCTGCATTCCTACTGGGAAATTCTTACTGAAGGTGCTGGAGACAATGGTCACGTTTGCTGAAGGATTCTTCAGTATCAGCCCGACCCCTTGATTCTCTGAGATGTCGCAATTCTCCATTTGAAAAGTAGTCGTTGGGTTATCAACTCTTACAGCGGCGTCTCCAGAGTACTGGATATTGACGTTGTGTAGCAGAGGGGGCACCGTTGCGCTAATAATAGCGGCTCTTTCTGCGTTTGGATTTGTTCCACGACCTCCGGCATGGAATATGTCCACATTGTCTAATGTGGACTTCATAGCTTCATTGGTTGTACGAATGTCTATTGCTTCCCAATAGACGCCATCTCTGTGATTCACTCCCTCACATACCACACCGAGGTCTCTTCGGTTTCGGCCTTGGCCTTTTTTTTTACAAAGAAAAGGAAGTTATTAGAAATTAGTAATTAGTATCTAAACAAGGAGGTCCTTGTCTAAACGAGGGTGTGGATGTCACAAAAAAACTTTCTGCGTTCAACAAGATACTTTGCACTGTCTTGTCGGAGGCCAGGTTTCAAAATCGACTTGTTGGATGCAAATGTGTCGCGATAAGCAATAATGTAATCGAAGTATTAAAAATCGTTGAGTTCACATCTACATCGGGTATTATCGGGGGGGGGGGTAACTAAAGCCTAGCTTAAGCCTCTCTTATGCCTAGGTTACACATAGCCGAATTTAGCTCCTGAACACCAACCGACCTGTATCGAACTCAGGTCGGCGGGAGCAGTCTAACCAGTTTAAGCCCCAGTCACAAAGCGCGTATCGTACGATGGCATATTCCGCATATCGTACGATGAGCGCAGTAAATCGCAGCAAAATCGTAAGCAAAATCAGCCATCGCAACGCATCGGATGATGTTCAAAATTTTTCCAGCGTCGCACGATTTTTCACTTGTGTCTCTTCTGTATAGCCGTCTGACCGCTTTTGTGCTTCTTTAACCAAGATAATGTGAACATAGCTGTTGAATACCTTCCTATAATATCTTTAACTGTAAAAATAAATAAAAAAAGACCTTGACAACAAGAGTATTACAAGCAAAAGTTCAAATCAAGCGTGAGTACTGGTATGGTTATCTCGGGCTGCTTGCAGGCTCTACGTGTCAGGCTCTTTCGTAGATCGTATCATGATATGCTATCAACAAAAATCATATCATAAGGCCACACAAATTTAATTCCTTGGTTCACGGATTCGCTCGCTCCTATTTTTTGGAAAAAAATTATCACGCAGCAAATTTTCACCATTAATGAAACCATTCACCAACTTTCTGGTGTGGCAAATTGGCCTTTATATTATAAGCTCCTTAAAGTGTGGGTACAGGTGCTGTTACTGTTTAGTAATAGTGTTTTTGTACTTTTTCAAGCTGAAAACTTTTTATTCTTTATGTTTTGGATTAGCCCTTACCTTTACCCCAACCATTTTACAATTTTTATTCTTATTTTCATTTCGCCCTCTCGCTCCATATTATTTATGAAAAAATCCGTGAACCAAGAAATTAAATTGGTGTGGCCTAAGCATTATATCATATATATTTCCGACTCATAGAGCCTGCCTTTATGTTCGAGTTGTCCCCATGGTTATTATGATTATGGTAGCGATCAAACAATTGTCTGTGCGGGGCGCGCTGTTCTATGGTTGCGACTGTGGCAGCTGCGACTGATATATTTTCCCTTTTCGTCAATATCGACAGTATCAGGGAAAACTGAAACCATCACAACGTGCTAAAAATTCATAAATCTATAACCTCATCAGTAGACAAAAATTGCCGTAATGAAGTCTGCTATGGGGGCTAATAAAATCTTACGACGATAGCGAAATTTTGAACATGTTCAAAATCCATTTCAGCTCTATTTTTCGCCATACGACGCTCCCCGATTTACTATGATTCACTGCGATTGACGCAGGCACGCTCTTATGACCTCATCGTACGATGCACTACGCGCTTTGTGACCACGGCTTTATATACTTAAACCATTGCTTCCGATTCTCCCCCGACTTACGACGCACTGCGCTTATCCTGCGCATCGGAAGGAATCGCAAGGAATCGTACGCGCTTTGTGACCGGGGCTTTAGGCCATGCCTAACTTTTAGCGCCAAACATGTCCCGAACATGTCGTAACCATCTCCCGACCAGTAAATTGACTTACTCCCGACTGTGTCCGAATGCTAACTAATCTATTCCCAACCATGCCGACCTCTAGCCACAGACTGCCCAATCACTCCTGACTGATTTCCAACCGATTGCTGACCCTCTCACGACTTGAAATGGACATCATCAGCGATTAAAAAAAAGGGGAGGGGGGTCATTTTTGTTTTGAATCAAAATAATCCTTTCTTCTATTTTGTAAACATCACCGAGAGATCAAATTTGGATCACAGATAGCTCTAATACGGCATTTATGGTTCTTTTTGTTTTGGGCTGGATGTCGGTCGTGTGAATTTCGGGGGTGATTCGCCTACGTCCCGGTAATAGTCATTTTGCCTGGGAATGAGTTAGCAGAGATTTGTCTATGATTTTGGGATGAATCGTTGGTAGGTTGGAAACAAGTTGGTAGTAAGTCAGCAGTTTATGGCGTGGGTAAGATTTAAATTTGACTGCTAACTTACTCCCAAACACCAGCCGAACATTAGCCAACCTCGCCGAACACAAGCCGACCAACAACCAACCCATTCCAGACCTGCCGTTTCAAAAAAAAATTCGGATGGCGCAGCCGAACACCGGCCGACTCAGCCGAACGCCAGTCGACTACAGCCGACATAGCTCTTGAATCACTCCTAACCATAGTCGGGAGAGAGTCGGGAGCTAAATTCGGTTATGTGTAAGCTAGGCTTTACGCTTGCGTTTTCGTGGTGGGCGCCAGCGTGCGCAAATGCCTGCTCCTCACAGATTGCGTCGCAAAAAGTTTGTGCGATATCAGAAAGATTAGAAAACAATCTTTAAGTAGATTTAAGTGTGCATTTTTCATAACCCAATGGTAAGATGATATAAAATCTCAATTTACAAAACAATACTCACTACATGTAGGTGGTAAGTCAAGATCGTCGTGGTTGCACTCGTAGATGTTGGTCTCATTGCCCAGACACTCCAGGTCACACACAGCCATGCGTCCTGTGCCAAACTGGTACTTGCTCTCCACTCGCCCGGTTTCGAACCCCAGTTGTCGACAGACCACCTGAAAGATTTTGAGATTTTTTTATTTTATTGATTACTGGTTGCATATTGAGATCTGGCCTGCTTTCAACACCTACAAAACCTGTATGTGGAGCAAAGATTGATCTATAAAAAGGAAACTTAAACTCAGGGATATAACTTAGTAAACATTTGCTTGGGTATTGATCGCATTTGTTACCTTTTATTAGAAGGTTAAGTTTTCGATGCCGTTTATATTTGTATGCGCAACATAACTCGAGAAGCTGTGGATGGATATTTTGTTTGTTGGCGGAGGACAGAGAAAGGTGGACCGGGATAGTATGTCGGAACAGTCATGGGTCGTGGGATATGTGGCGTGAGGGTAGGGGTCGGGAAAGGTTCACGTTCGATAATAGGTCTTCTAGCGGCTTTTTATGGTGCTGCATAGGAACTTCCAGTCTTGATATTTCGTGTTCTGGTGATGTTGTGGTGTGATTTTTTAGTTGGAATAGAAAGTTTGGTAGGTTTGGGCCCCCCTAGCGACTTGCAAATAATTGCAGTGGCCATTTTTAGACTTTGGAAGAGGATGACTCAAGATAAGGTAAATGACACAAGTAAATGTAACTTATGCAAACCAGGATCAAATTTTCATCAATGATGAGGAAATATTATAAACCCGCCGCATTCTTTGATTATACAAAGACCTGATTTTCATAATTCATGAGAAAATATTATACTTGCACAATGGTTAATGACAGTAGTTCCACACTTGCGGCATCGGGAATTAAGAAAGTTAATCAAAAGTGAACATCATGCAAATCAGCGCCTCATCTGTATAACTCGTGAGAATTTAATGCCACAATAGATTGATTTGCGATGCGACTGTCATGCGTTTGATAACGCGTGTTATTTTGGTAGAGTAGATGACCAACTGATGAAATGCATTAAAATGAGGACCTCATTTGGATAACAAATGGCTAGAATAAACAACGATATACATCACTCGAAAAAGTTTGCATATTTTGGCAAAGGGTTAGGTCACGTCGCGGAACATACATTCATTAATTTCTCAACACACGAGTGACACTAAAATCTACTCACAATTGCTTCTGAGTTCCTCCATAACCCTGTTGACAGGCATAGAGAACCCCACGTCCCGTTACGTTTGACCTGAACACGTCCTTCAAACACGGTGGGACCCAGCAGCCGGATGTCGTGGTCACGTGTCACGTTGTTCGCTTGGTCGTCAGGAGGGTTCCTCTTCCGGTCGAAGACGATTCTATCATCAGGTGTGCCCACCTGTACATAGAGAGGGTAGATATTGAACAGTAAATCAATGCGCAGCGGAGATAAATCTGGCAGAGATCTAGATTGCAAAGAATCTAAGGTATCGTAGATGACAGTGTGCTTCCAAGTGCTTTCCCATCCAGGTACAGTAGCAGGGCGCAATATCGGAATGAGGGGTCAAAATTATAGAAATAGTTACAGTGAAACACAATTTAGATACTTATCTTTGTACCCGAATCACCACAGAAGCTGATGGTGGGTTCTGAAGGAGATTTTAGTGGATTTCGGAGCAGATTTTAGGAGACTGAAGGCAAAAAGCAGCCATCATGTCACATGTTTTTGATATGCAAATCCAGTCTATACCAATTAAATGAAAAAAAAATATTGATCACAGTTATTGTACGAAGAGACTACTCGACTACTATAGTGTTAACTAGTTCTAGATAGGTTGGGTTTGACTTCTTTTTTGCAAGCAGAGGAAGGCAAAGAGTCCCTTTTTCTACTAGTTGTGGGCTTTGTGATTTTAAGAGGAAAGTTGCTTTCTGTTAGTCCGTAAATGTAGGAAAGCTGGGGAATATAATTGTGATTTCTTTAAACAATGTGGTTCTTTCGGTGTGGTTAAATGAACACTTGGAGATAAAATGTGCTTATTTTCGTCTTCCACTGCTTTAGATGCACAGCATTTACAAATTCTTTAGATAAACAGCTACGGCCCAAAATAAAGCCACGTCTTAGCGAGTCCAATGGCTATCTACCATATCGAGGGCACAAGATATCAAAACTGGAAGTCCTACTGCAGTACCTAGCCTCCATGGCAGGCTCTCTAAGGCCTTTTTTTGGCTGATAATACACTTTTGCTGGCCATTTCTACTGGGTCGCTGATTGCTGGCCTTTTTGGGGGGCCGGCAGTCAGAAAAGGCCAGCAATTAACGACCCAGTACAAATAGAAATGGCCAGCAAAAGTGTCTTATCAGCCCCAAAAAGGCCTCAGAGAGCCTGCCATGGAGGCTATTCAGTACCATGGAAAGCTAGCCTGTGTGTACACAATCTCTAGCTGGCTGGGTTTAATGACCTGTTCGGAGGTGGCGGCAGCTGTCAGGCCGGTCGCTAGGAGCGCGATTGTAGTCAGGCGACATGGAAAGTCACCAAGGGGCATATAGTCGATTGATTTTCCATCACTTTGACAACACCACCATAACCAAATTCCAAATATCATAAAAATTTACAACTTCTTTAGTTACGCACAACAAATATGGAAAGAAATCCTGGACGTGTATTTCATATGTTTCCATCCTAGAAAACCCACCCACACACCCACACACCCACACACCCACCAACCAACCAACCAACCAACCAACCAACCAACCAACCAACCAACCAACCAACCAACCAACCAACCAACCAACCAACCAACCAACCAACCAACCAACCAACCAACCAACCAACCAACCAACCATATAAATAACCATCGTCATTTAAACATCGCCTAGAAGCACTATACATATCTTCAACATCTCGAGTTATGTTGTTTACAGCCAAACGCGCTTACGTACAAAGCACCCCGGTGACCAGTAGGAAAATGCCAGGAACACCATTTTCGAACTTGACCTTTTTGTTTGTGACCCCAACCTATCTACTAAATATCATCAATATCCATCAAAAACATCTTGAGTTATGTTGTTTACAGCTAAACGCACTTACGTACAAAGCTCCATGGGGACCAGTAGGAAAAAGCCAAGTACACCATTTTCAAATTTGACCTTCCTGTTTGTGACCCCAACCTATCTATCAAAGATTATTGATATCCATCAACAAAATTTCGAGCTATGTTGTTCACAGACAAACCAACTTACGTACAAAGCTCCCTGGGGACCATTAGGAAAACGCCATGTATACCATTTTCGAACTTGACCTTCTTGTTTTTACAACCGCTACACACCTACTAAATATCATCAAAATCCATCCACAACTTTTTTTAATTACATGCTGTTGAATTATACATATAGACCCCAAAAATCCTGGGTAAACCGCGTTTCTATAACCTTCTGCCATTCTGGCGAAGGCAATTAGTTACATTAGTAATATAACAATATATATTAACGTGGGTTTCACTGACCCTCCTTAAGAACGGTGGAAATTATCGGTGATAATGCAGAGAAAATCATAAGAGCCACGGATCGAGATTGGACGTACAGACCATTTGAGAGAAACATCATCAAGACATAAGTAGTAGTGACAGGGGATAGTCTATGCGGATCACCCTTTCAAACTTAGTATCATTTCAAATAAATTCTTACATCAATCAAAAATTTCGCAAAACACTCACCGCTATCAGCCGTCCCCGCACGGTCATGCCGACCCCCTCCGGGAAGAACAGCCGAACCCCCGCCTCGACCGTCAGAGTTGCCGACTCACCGACGATGATTTCATTTGTAACGTCGTACGGACTTCCCAACAGACGGATAGTGTGGTTTTGATAGTAGGATCCACCTATGTCGTCCGAAACCGCACCGGACAATAATCCAGATAACAGCAGGGAGAGCAGAAAAACGCGCCACCACAGAGGCCCCATGGTGACGACTGCCTACGGCTTCGTTACCTGCGCTGGACTATTGCGTGAATGTTTTTAACCTCCTTGACATAACGTACTTGTTTACCGAGTGTCAACTTATCGCAATCAAACCTCGGCAAATTTGATCGTGCTGCCATCCATTCCACAAATGACACTTTGGTCCCCGCAAATGTAATCACCACTCTTTGTGACTTTGAAACAGTGCCAACAAGGAAGAAAGTTCCGTAGATTTGCCACTTGACATGTTTGCTATTGTTAATATTTATTGAGCAAAGCAATTCTAAAGTAAATCTGGTGACTCAGTGATATCGTTCCAATAAGGAAGAAAATTCCACAGATAGAATCTCGTTACCTGGCATTTTTGCAAAACTGGTCATTCTAGCAAAGCTCAGGACATTTGGAATCGTTCCGACCAGGAAAATGTATGGACAAAGTCTCGCCACCTGACCAATATTTGTTGGAGTTAAGAGTAAATTTAGACATCTAATCTAACAATGGTGGCGCGGTGACATTTTGGTGGCGCGGTTAGGATTGTTGGATGAAAACCCGCCGTACGAGTTCGAATCCCTGACAGGTCCGGATCCTAGTATTGTGCTCTTGGGAAGGCACTTAACACCATTTTATTTACTTGGCTCTGGTGTCAATAAATACCTGGCTCTGGCTAGGGTCGCCCCTCGGATAGGACGTTAAATGGAAGTCCCGTACTTGTTTGAGGACAATCACACATCGAGTACGTAAAAGGAGCCATCACACTTATCGAAAAGAGCATGACTCCATCCCGGTGTGAGTGATCAAATAAATATATATTGTACTCTTATGAACAAACCTGATGCATTACGACATGAGACGGTTTACTGGGTATGCAATACAAGCAAAGAAACAAAGCCCAATAGAGTTTGAGTTTATAGGTGTTTCATGGGTTGATATGTATTCTGAAAAACTACCTTTGCATGATTCAGCTGTTAACATATAAATAGCTAATGCTTTACATTGCCAACTTTTACCACTTGTAAAGAGCAAGTAAACAATGCCCCCCCTGTGGTGGCACAAATACTTTTTCAGCAGATCTCAATTTGATACGAGCTGTACATCTAATGGTCCCCACGCCATGTATGTGTACGTACGTGACCGATCTGATTGACACGTAAGACACGTGCACAAGCCGTGTCGGGTAGGCTGATAAAACTGCCGACATATTATATATGACCCAGTTTACCAAATAGGATTTATTAAGGCCCCCATTCCACCAGGTCGACGCTCTCACTGCGCTCTCGCTGCGATGGCAAATTTGCCCGCGACGCCAGAAAAAGCTGCTGTTGTAGAATGTCTCCGGCGACCCCAGCGCGCTCTCAGCGCGACGGAAAACTCAAAGGTCAGCAACTTTTCTGGGCTGACAAATATTCGACAGATTACTCAACGAATATCAGAGATAAAGAACAAAATGTCTTACGTTTTGTGTATTTTGTTGTCTTTTAAGTCATACTTTTCCGTGTTACTCAATATTCAAATTATAAAATCAAGTGGTACAGTAATTGTCGACTGTTTGCTTGTGATCTGTGATTGTTTGACATGTCATACTTAAGTATAGCAAAACTTACAGTCGTATGTTGCCAGCATTTTACTGTTGTTTATACGCAGAACGTATAGAATCATTCAGGAAAGGGACGAGGAAAAATCTGCGTGGTACGAATGAACGGTGAGTAATTCCAATATTTACTCTGAAACAAAGCTAAGATGGCTAAGATTGCAAAGGTGGTAATATTCAGATAGTATCGCGGAAACAGTGCAAGTATGCAGTTATTAATCAAAGAAAAATGATGCAATCATGCGACTTTGAACTGTGAGCTACTCTAACTGAACTTTTGACGTTGCAAAAGTAAACAATATATCAGTTATTTCAAACAGATTTATTCGTATATGAGCCATGTGTGACCAAGGCGCAATCATCACCGAGAGAATAGTCTCAAGGAGAGAAAGTACTACACAAGAAAAACTATTTCCGTAATCTAATGTCAACTTGTATCAGCATACTTATCTTTATAGGAATATTGCATATCAACCCAGCGATCAATTTATTTACAACAGCCTCCTACATCACAAAAATGTAACAAGTTGTACAAATATAGTGTGTAGCGTTCCACGGCGTCTATGTGCCGTGACTATGACAATGACAATTGAGAAGCAAAGTACCCCCAATACACCACAAATGAAAAAGATTGCAAATCATACCCTGCTCCACTGAAGTCTGAACCGACATCTACCCCACTGGTTACCGCCCTAGGAATCGAACCCCTTTATATCCTTTATTTAACACAATATTAGTCTAGTCATCAAAATACCTGACTTTACACGTATGGAGGGCGATCGTTCTGTGAATGCGGGGGCAAATTTTGGTATTGGTTATGTCGGAGACTCTGATACCCGTCCGGATTTTGTTCACGCGTAGGAACATCCAAATGTTGGTGATGGTTATGACGAAGACTCTGATATCCGTCTGGGTTTGGCGCGTGCTCAGGAACATTTAATTTCTGATAGGGATCGGGCCGTAGGCTTTGGTAATGCGCAGGTGGACGTGGGTTCAAGTCCTGATAGTGGTCGTGACGTATGCGTTCATAGTCGTCATCATAATTGTTCCCGATATGGTTCAGGTTCGGGCCGTGCATATTTGGATCAGATATTGGTGGAAAATAGTCACTCTCCCTCTCCCGACTATCTCTTCGGTATTCCTGCCTGGTGTGTTCGTCCGTAATGTTTCTCTCGCGGTGGCCATCATGCCGCCTACCTCTCTGGTCCACTTGTCGCGGAGATGGGAACAAGACATTGGCATTTGATGATAAAGACATTTGATCGTCGCCATTGGCAGTTTGCACGGCGGGAGAAGCTTTTGCCCCCAAATTTTCGTCATCGTTTATTTCCATGTAGACCTCGGTTTGTGAAGATGAAATAGCCGACAACGGCCTTTGGTCTTGCCGTGACGTCACATTTGCCACCACGTTAGGCAACTCCTCGTAGATGTGTTCGAATGTGGGGTTCTCAAATTCGACCCTTCCATTGGGTAAAGCGTGACCGACGGAAGCCGACGTGTCTTGCTCCGTCGCGTACTTGACCTTTGCGTGTCCAGACCGAGTCCTTTTCCTGTGGGAAGGAAGTTGTACTGTCTATTAGACATCGATAATTCACACAAAAGTTGTAAATTAGATCTAGACTGTTTATTTTGAAATCAGACATGTTAGCAGAATGTTCAAATTCCACATGTTTGCAAGCGACAATATAGGGAGATTGACAATGGACGAAGAAACTTTGAAGCAAGTGCTGTCATCCCACAATCATAAACATGATGATAGAAAGAGAAACGACACTCACTTCTTTTTGTAGCATACAGTAGCAACAACCCCTGCCACAGCCCCGCAGACCAGACTCAGTACCACCGCCACCGCTACGATGATCGTGGTAGTGCTGCCGGTTTGTCCAGCCGAAAGATCGCCTCCCGCTGTGGTCACTGACAAAAGTAAACAAAAGTGGTGTAAGTATGAACGCAAGGGCATACTAGGCAAAATGACTTATCCTAGAATCATTATAAATCCATCGAAAGCTTATACAATATTTTCATGATGATAAGAAAAGCGTATCATTCAGCACACAAGCGTAAACGTTAATTTCCTGGTTGAGCGCAGTTCGAAAGAAAGTACTTGTAATAGAGCACTAGTCATTTTGAGTGTGTTTACTACACCGTGGTCAATAGTCATAGAAAGGGAGGTGATTATTTATGCTTTCTCACCTGGTCCGGTGATGCGAGATGACTGTGTGAAGCTTGTTACCGTTGGCCTGGCCGACTTTGGGGTCGTTCCGTCTGTCTTCACGTCTGTTGGTGGTGAATCAGACGCCACTGTAGTTTGCGATGGCTCTGGTCTGTCGGGAGTCCACCATGACCCATTAGGGGCAGTGGCGATTGTCGATGATGCTCCTGTTTCTGTGGACGTTCGTCCTGCTGTTGTTTTCATGCCACTCGTGGGTGTATCAGACTGCAATGTGGTCGGTCTACCGGTTGTTGACGATGAACCTGTTGCGATGGTTGCGGCTGTCGATGATGTTTCTGTCGACATTGCCGTCGGTGATTGCCCTGTTGTTGTCACAGCATGCAGCGTTCCTGACGTTGAGAGGTAGGTACTTGTGCTGGAGGACTGGGTGCTGATGGCGGGAGCACGCTCAGTTGTAGAAGAAGCCGCAGATGGGATAATTTCGGTTGTTGACGATTGCCAAGTTGTGACTGTGACGGTTACCAATGATGTTTCTGTCGGCGTTGCTGCTGTGTCTGCTGACTGTGGGACTGATGTTGTGAAATGGGTGCTTGAACTGAAAGATTGGGCTGTGATGGTAGGCGTAAGAGGTGTAATTGCACTGGTAGCTGAAGGGATACTTTCGGTCGTTGACGATGGCCCTGTCGCGATGGTGGTGGCTTTAGATGGTGTTTCTGTCGGCGTTGCCGTAGGCGGTTGCTCTGTTGTAGTTGCTGCGGACGGTGTCTCTGACGTTGGAAGGTACGCACTTGTACTTGGTGATTGGGTGGTGGTTGAAGGCAAATGCACCATGGCAGAAGCAGGGATAAAGTCTGAAATAAGGGCGCTTCCATCAGCTACACATGCAATATTGTAAGTTTTATTCTGAATAGCGAGAAGATTTTACAAACTGAAGAGTCTGTAAACACCAACAGTAGTGTAACAAATGACTAGTGTAATGTTGTGACGATGTGGAGCAATAGACAGCTAACGTCACAAACAAGTAGTGTTCCTTACCGCATTGTCCTCTGTACTGAATCACGTCAACATCATCTATGGCGATGTCTCCCCTGTAGCTGATGCCGCGAACTGCTTCGAACACCAACGTAGACTCCGTGGTGCCGTCAAGAGGAAGCTGGTGTTAGAGAGAGGGGGGGGGGGGGGATAACGTAAGGCAAGGCTTAAAGAAAGTGGACTTGCATCATTATCAAGATCAAAGTCACTTTGCTAGCAACTAGCATTTCTTACCTGTCCTTGTCGCCAGACGTTGCCCTGTCCATCGGAAAGACTCCACATGGGGACTTCGGAGCCCCCACTCTCTTTCCTGTGAACGCTAAGAGTGTCGATATGGAGGCCGTACATGTGGTACCAGAACGTCACGCAGTAGCTGGTGTGGCTTGAAGACGAGGGGATGATGGGAAGGGTAGGAGACAACAGACGTGCTGTCACTCCTGAGGCGATGCTGGAAGCCTCGAAGTACATGTAGTGTCCTGTAAGAATAAACAAGAACGCCAAAAATAGTTACTCAAGCAACTGGATATGGTTTTGAAACGGTCAGACGTTTCGGAAAGGATCCACTTTCCTTCGTCAGTGACACTGAAGTGATCTGCAAGAAACAGGTCTTTTATACTCTAACTATGAATGAAGACAATTTCAGATGTCCAATAGGAAAGGTTGTAAGACAATTCAGACTGAAGACAATTTGGATTCCAAAGAAAACAAAGCTAAGCCAAAGTCAAGCTGAAGACAATTTGGATTTCAAAGGATATCAAGGCTAAGACACAGTTAATGCAAATGAGTCAATTAGCTCCTGTTGTTTTAGTTACAGGAGCTAAAAGTTTTGTTGGCGGGGGGGGGGGAGTGCTATGTCCCAAGTGCCGGAAAGTTCCATACGTAGCCCTCCTTTTCTGTTGAGGGTGGGATTGTATATTCTCTCATATATGGCCTCTCTAACTCCCCGTTCAAACCAGCGGGCTTCGCGGTCTAGGATGTCGGTAGATTGGAGGTTGAAGGAATGTCCTTGGTTGTGTTGTAGGTGGTTGAAAATAGCAGAAGAGTTGCCGTTGGCCTTCGGTTTGCAATGTTCTTGGTATCTTGCTTTTAGTGGACGACTAGTCTCACCAATGTATGTGTTGTTACAGTTAGGTTCCTCGCATTTGAGTCTGTAGATTACATGGGCCTTAGTACCTTTCTGTGGTTTGTCTTTTGGATGTACCAGTTTGTGTCGGAGGGTTGCGTGAGGTTTGAAGTTAGTGGCGATGTTGAAGTTTTGGAAGATCCGTCTGAGTTTTTCCGAAACTCCTTGGACATAGGGGATGGTAATGTTGGCTTTCTTTCTGTCGGTCAATGGTTTGCACTTGGCTGTTTTCTTTGAGTGGTCCGAGGGTTTGAGGGCTTTGTTGAAGGTCCAGTTTTGGTAGCCACATTTGTTCAATGCACTTCGGAGGTGTTTGTGTTCCTCTGTTTTGGCTTTGCCAGAGGAAACAATGCTGTCTGCCCGGTGATACAAGGTTTTAATCACTGCCAGTTTGTGTTCCAAAGGGTGGTGAGAGTCAAAGGCCAGATATTGGTCAGTGTGCGTCGGTTTCCTGTACACTTCGAACTGAAGGCTGCCGTCCTTCTCTATGATAGTTTTGGTATCTAGGAATGGGAGCATGTTGTCATGACTTGACTCCTGTGTGAACTTGATGTTCTTATCTACTTGGTTGATGTGGTCAAAGAACTCATCAGCTACTCTCTGTTTTAGCTTGCAATAAGTGTCATCTACATAGCGGAACCAGTTGAGTGGGGGAGTGTCCTTGAAAGTACTGATAGCCTTCACTTCAAACTTTTTACAACCTTTCCTATTGGACATCTGAAATTGTCTTCATTCATAGTTAGAGTATAAAAGACCTGTTTCTTGCAGATCACTTCAGTGTCACTGACGAAGGAAAGTGGATTCTTTCCGAAACGTCTGACCGTTTCAAAACCATATCCAGTTGCTTGAGTAACTATTTTTGGCGTATCTTATTACCTGGATGTCTAACCTACATCGACGAATAAACAAGAACTACTATGACTTTGTAACATTTACCTCTCTGGGAGCAGTTGATCACTACCTACTTACCACAGAACTGTAAGAATCATTTACTGATTGTATTGTAGACTAACCTGTGTGTAATGCAAACAGCCCTTAATTAAAAATTTAACGCTTGTTTATGGAGGAAGAGTGTTTTTTTTTACCTTCAACAGTGCCCAAGGTATGGTCAAAGCCAGGCCCCGTATCGTCGGTATCCGTATGATCTTGATGCCACGTCCAGTCAGCCGAGTCGTGAATGTCCTGCCGGTACCCACATATTGGCGACAGTTCAAATGTGCAGGATGGAGAGGCCAGCGGATACGGTGTTGTTGTGGGCAGCACTGAAAAATAATGCAGTGACATTGGCCTTATTAGGGATATCCATTACCTGATATACTTAACATTGCTGCCATCTCTGTAACAGCCTTAATACAAGTACTAATGCGTTTTATCAATGCAGTGATTTTATTCTGTCGGTACTTATGAATATTTTTATACTATTATGCATATTTTTCTGTATCATCTTCACTTAATATAGATACAAATGAAGTAAGTTTGATCTTAATAAAACGTGATGATTTAGGGCTATCAAGTATTGCAGATGAAAGCTCATTTGTGCCATCAGTAGATGGTTCAAGTCCTATTTTCTGACATCACAATAGTGCGTAAGTTTTGAGTTAGACTGTAATATTCCAACACAAAAAATTCTCAAAAGACTAGAGTTGGACAGTCAATAAATTTGGCAATTTTTATTTATTGTGTTGAAAATTATCGTTATATGTATATAAAGTTATATATTTGTCCGGTTAGACGTTTACCTGTCGTTGCTATCGGTACACAGTCATCGCTGACGGTGACGTCATCGATAGCGATGTCCCCTCTGAAGCCGTTTCCGCGAACGGCCTCGAAGACAACGCTGAAAACGCTGCTTCCGTCCAGCTGCGCATGTCCTAACGTCCAGGCGTTTCCCTGGTTACCGCTAAGTGTCCAAACTGGGGTTCCCAGGATGCCTTGCTTCCTGATGTACACATTCAGGGTGTCTATGCTGTCCCCAAACATGTGGTAGTAGAACCTCAGGCAGTAGGGAGTACTGCTGGCGGGGAAGGGCGTGGAGACAAGGCGGGCAACTTCACCTGGACTACCTGTTGATGTCTCCAGGTACATATAGTAACCTAAGGTCGGCAGCAAATGCAAAGATTTATGCATGTAAGGTATTTGCTACCTGTTAAATGTGGTCTTATGGTTAAATCAGATCTTTCTCTGGTTGAAGAGTAAAAGAACAAATGCTCAATTAAGTTTAAGGCTATCAGGAGAGTATAATCATGCTTGTTAAATGTTTGTCTGGTTGGTTAAAATCAAACAAAAACTACATGTATGATGGACATAACGTTATAAGTAATTCCTATGACTCTGGTTTTCATCTATATTGAGTATTTGCGTCTGTCACAACAGTTAAATCTAATGAAAACATCACTTAAATCAATAGCTACTCGTGAACAAATGACACATAATAAAATATTTTCTTACCCGTGCCCAGAGTATGATCCACTGACGGCCCAGTGTTAGGGGTAGGTGTATCTCCGGCATGACGGTTCCAGTCCAGGTTATCTGTGGTGTCTTGGGTGTACCCGCACAGGTCTCTGGACTCAAAGTCGCACGACCAGGTTGTACATTGGCCTATGTTACAGAGAACGTATTGATGGTGAAAAAGCAGATAATTTTAGAGTACATGCCACGGCAACCGGTAGAACTAAGTCAGTAGATTATCAATAATACACTGCAGTGGATTTCAAAATCTTGTCGCAATCCGTCATTGCACAGCAATATTATCAATCTAAGCTACATACTGTCATGGACCGGAGAAGTATGACAAATCTGGATACTACAGAAAGACTGTATACTAAACAGATGGTTGACAGGAGCCCCGCTAGTAAATCGGATGGCACCGAGGCTACTTTATGATAGCCACATTTGAACTATTTGAATTCGGTGTCGCACGCTACTTACCTGCAATATAGATTTTGGAAAGTTCACAACACAAATTTTCGCTTGACGCTGTCACTAACATATACATTGCTCACTGTAGCAGATCGCGTCTGTGTAGTGAATGGCAATTTGCAATATACTTTTAATAATGTAATATAATATAATATAAAAATATATACAAAATAATGTTATATTGAACCGCACCGTTTCTACCACAGATGATTCATCACTCTGCCCTGTCAATTACACAGCATTTCTGCAGGAGTTTCTAACGTTACAATCCCTAAAAACGCTGCTCCACATGTCACTCCCTAAAGCCAAGGGCACAACCCACCGTACGTGCAAATACGTGCCAAAACATGGGCATT
The DNA here is from genome assembly GCF_000003815.2 of Branchiostoma floridae. Lineage (NCBI taxonomy): Eukaryota > Metazoa > Chordata > Leptocardii > Amphioxiformes > Branchiostomatidae > Branchiostoma > Branchiostoma floridae. The sequence continues at coordinate 3,215,874 of NC_049989.1, read as the reverse complement.
ATTTACGTATTTGCATGTACGGCGGGTTGTGCCCTTACTTAGCTTAAAAACGATTCTTTATGAGGGATTGAGGCTAATCGCAAAGTGCATTTCAGCTCTCAACAATTTGAATTACTGTCTAAATAGCTAAAGCTAAGTCACACCTGTCGGTAAATGTTGCACAACTAGGGCAAAAGCGCAGGCGACCACAATCGAGTCCATGGTGTTTTCAAGTGTTCCTCTTCGCTGGCGATCACACGGAAATGCTCAAGCTCGACGGAACAGTCGCCTGCACCTGCCCAAGAAACCTTTGCTCAGCAATCTGCGCATGGCGGATTTATGCAAATGTTTCCTCGTCTGTTGTTACTGTGGCCACTGTAAATTTGCCACGAGACGTGTGACCTAAGCAAACAGTCGAAGTGGACCTAACCGACTTTTGCAATTTGGTTGTTAAACGTTGAATCTTGAATAGGTGACTGATTACGTCGCGCAGTCAGACTCAGACGATCGATGAACATTTGAGTCATTTTGACCACTTGTTTCAAACGCCATACCGAGAACTACTTCTAGCGTTCGAGCACATATCTTGGCAGCGGCAGTGAGCAACAAAGGGCTATAGGAAATTATACAAATAGCTGCCATGCTGAATGTTTTTTGGCGACGCAATAAGAGCGGGGGCATTTCACGGCTGAGCATTACGATAGTACTGAAAATTGCGCGAAATCACGGCTACAGAACTGATTTTGCTATACATCGATACCTTGATATCAAACGTTATGTACAGGCTATGACCATTGTTCTTCGATGGGAGGTAGCTTTGGGCCTTTAAGAGAAGGTGATCTGGGGTTCGTTTGTAAAATGTCACGTTGAATACTATGATTGATTTTAAGCGTGACTACATAATCGTTAAAGTCAAATAAGCTTTAAAAAATCTAACGCCTTTGCAAGTCTTTCTAAAAAAAAAAAACACCGAAATTTGCAATTGGCCGTTCGTTTTCATCTGATCCTAGAGTAGCGTAAGATAAATTTTAGTATCAGTGTAGCTGGCCTTGGAGTGTGTGTGGCTACCCGAGGATATCCTTGGAGATTAGGTCGTTTTGGGTACTTCTTATCAGCGGCTGGGAGCGGTACTACAAAGTAGATTCTATCAGAGGGTATATTCTCCGGACTAACAAGAATATATAAAACGTTCTCAAACAGTTCCAGCCGTACATTGCAATCACGAACAACCATTCACGTATCCCCTTTAAAGGACTTTACAAACACTAGTTCCTTTAAAAGGATTGGTTTTTAGGTGTCGAGCGAGAGGCCTACGTGACTCCTCGACCACATTTCAAAGCACCACCTATGTACAATGTATATGTATATACACATCACGTCTTGTACGTAATGAGTGGGTTAAGGATATATGTTGATATCAATTGTTTCCATGTAGAATTGAGCGAGCTCCAGGTACATATGCAATACATTACATGTTGCAGCACTTCAGTCCAACGCATTTGGTCTCTTTGAAACCGCGACGATTTTACTACCTTTGTTCCTTTCCCTTTTCCGGTGTTGATATATTGAAATTGACATGTATTGTATCCAAATCATTATGCATTACCTGGGTAGGGTTAACGTTCGATACGGTGATAACTTGGGTTCATCTATAGGGTTCTACTGTCATCACATGTGCTTCTGTAGACTTACTGTTATCACAAATGCACACGGGCCTCCGGCCTTCGCCACGGTCGGGCTGGTACCTTGATACAAAATACACCGTGTTGGATTCTATATTTACCTTTGCCAGAATGGCTAAGGTTATGTTTTGGGCGTGTTTGTGTATGTGTGTGTCTGTGTGTCTGTGTGTCAACAGCATAACTCGAGAAGCCTTGGATGGATCCTGATGATATTTGGTAGGTGGGTAGGGGTCGGGAAAACGAAGGTCAAGTTCGATAATGGGCCCCCTAGCGGCTTGCTAGGGTACTGCAGCGGAAACTCAATTTTTGATATCTCGTGTTCTGGACATGCTGTGGTCGTGATTTTTGAGTGGTAGATAGCCCTCGAGGCAGAGAGTAAGTGCTGTGAGTTTGGGCTTTTTTGGAACTGCAGTCGCCGGTTTCCTTTCAAACTTTGGACGAGAATAACTCTACAACGTGTTGACAGATCGTCATGATTTTTGGTATGTAGATAGAATGAGTGATGACTTACATACTGGGATACTAATTATGCAAATCAACAGCTAATTTGCATAATTAATGAGGAAAAATTATAAATCCACTGCATTCCATGATAGGACTTTCAAACTTGTCACATATGTAGCTGGGAAGGAGAGAAATGTCGATAGATATCAATTATGCAAATGATGGCCTCATTTGCATAATTAATGAGAAAATATGAACATGTTGACGGATCATCATGTTTTTTGGTATGTAGGTAGCGTAAGTGAAGACCTACATAATGAGATATCAATTATGCAAATCAACAGCTAATTTGCATAATTAATGAGGATATTTTATAAATTCACTACATTTTATGATAGGACTTTAAAACTTGTCACATATGTAGCTGAGAAAGAGAGAAATGTCAATACATATTTATCATGCAAATGATGATCTCAATGATGATCTCATTTGCATAATTAATGATAAAATATGAACGTGTTGACGGATCGTCATGATTTTAGGCATGTAGACAGCCTAAGTGAAGACTTATATAATGTGATACTTATCATGCAAATTAACAGCTAATTTGCATAATTGATTAGGAAAAGTTCATAAATCCACTGCATTCCATTATAGTACTTTCATCAAAGTTGTCACATATGTAACTGAGAAAGAGGGAAGAGAGTAAGAGGTGTATTTCAAGAGATTGAAAGAGAATATGTCAATAATGGATCAAAGGATCATCATGGTTTTTGGTAAGTAATGCTTGATACAATTTGATATCGATTAATTGTAACTTGGGATCTAATTTGCATAATCAATCCCGACATTTTATAAACCAACTCCAAGCATATAATTATAAAGAAAATGGAATGAGTAACGCATTTGTCTACAGACATCATTCTATATAACAAACCTGGTTTATTTGGCAAAGGTATGTGTTCGTGTCACTCTAGTTTTATGTGATATGTACATAAATGTTAACTGATGTGTCATTCTAAATGCATACGTATACGACTTAATTACGAGGATGTCTGGGAAAATTCTCACAAAGCCTTTTTTGTGTTTTCACTTTTTTACAAGTCGTTTTCTTCGCATTACCCCCAATACCTTTAACCAGAACTCCACTTGAACGTAAGATATCGATTGTCACCAGCAAAACCTTCTCTACTACTTCCAATACCTTTCACGCAATGGTATTTGTGCTAGATGACATTTCTGCTGCAGTCTAAGCGAGGATATTGCCGTTACCATTGCAAACTCAATGCCGACACATCACAGTCCGAACAAGAGTCTGAAAACTCAAACCTGCTTGAAATATTTTGTTTTGTGATGGTGCGTATGGTGTGTTGTGGGGGTTGGTATGGTTTGACGTTTGGCAAAATTATTGGTTTTTATTTTTATATTCCATCATTGTTCTTATATAATGTACCTATGGTAAACGGTGAGAACTAAAACTACACCTTCTTAGTGGCCTCACCATTTCATTTTTATTTCCTATTGTTACACCTGCACCTGACACATATCCCTATGTGTATATAATGGTTCATTCCATACAGAGGTGACAGGGATGGTCACAGTTACTCTAATATATTTTTCAAACAACCACAAAACTGCAACAAACTGATATACATGTATACCCCAAAACATCAAAAACCAAAAACAGGACCTCCATTTTTCATGGAGGTAACATTCACTTTTGCAGATGTACATTGCATACAACCTGATGAATGTAACACTTTTGAAGAAGATGCTAGGAGGTGTAGAAGGTACCATAATGACTGCAGGACACTGAAACTAAACACTAATTGCACTCAGCTGGTGCGGGTGTGCTGCATCCAGCCTAAACAAACTGACCTCATTTTCCAGGTCAACCATAGGACCACTTTACTCCTGCCAAAAAAAGGGGTGTAAATATTTTTTTTTAAACGAACCACAAAACTGCAGCAAACTTCTAATGCACGCTGTAGCACAATGGCTCACAATATCTACCCCCATAGCAAACGTGACCGCAATCCATCCAGAGGTTCTAAAGATATTGGTCCGGAATCACAAAGATCCCTACCAGAAACAAGACATGCTTTTTTCAAGCATGTAACTAACGAACTACCTGGTGGCCGCCATGTTGGAAAGGGAACTAGCGGAGTGTATTAGCAGTATAGCAGGTCAGTTTTGACTGACGGTCTCACAGCGCCACATATCGACACTGGTTGGTACTGCAACACGTCATTACATGATAAGGGGAGCCGATGCCATTAGAATTTCCGCCAGTAATACATGCGTTCCATTGGGAGAGTTGAGGAAACATACAATTACCTCAAGCATAAAAAGTTCAAGCCATACAAACTAACCTTCAAATGATAGCCTACTATGTCCAGTCTCAGCAAATTCATTTGCAAGAATTTCTATACAGCTAATCTTTTGATACACCCCCCTAATTAGAGCCCATTTGGCTGAAAACAGCATTCTGGCGACGAAACCACTATTTCAGGGGGGTGCGGAAACCCCCTCAATGGAGGAAGGTCATTTTTTACGACTAATTCTACAAGTGTAGGGTCTTTCCTACTGCAGTCACTCCCAAAATGCCCAGATTTCATATAAAATCCCACCAAGAAAGGCTTTTCAATGGTTTAAAGCCTTGTTTTTATTTGAGCTCTCTCACCGTGGCTCTAGGCGCATGTGCTGATGGTTACGTCACCCCTAAAGTGCCGTGTTGTACTGGCCGATTGTTGGCCGAAGTGCCTTTGCTCACAAAATAAACGGCTTCAAGTTCTGCTTCATTAAAAGCTACCAGGGTGTTCAAAATGCCCTTACCCTCGGTCTTACTGGCACCTACCCACATACCATGTACCAAAATACGATGCAGACCTGTCCATACGGCTTCCTCACTATTGATACAAAATCAATTCTCAAGAGGACATTTTTGCGCAATTTTTAGAATATTTTCAGTGCCGTCGCCCTTAAGGTGTTGCCAAAATGATATTCAATAGCATAAGTATTATTATCTATAGCCATTGTTACTGCTTCTGCCAAGTTACGTGACAACGCTAGGTAACGTTCAACGGTTCTGCGCACGGCGTTTGAGACAAGCGCGCAAACGTGCTGTTTATCGTCGGACTGCAACCGACGTTATCAATCACCTATTCAACGTCTAACAACCAATTTGCAATATAGTCGGCACGGTTTCCCAGGTTAACTCCACTTCAACTGTTTGCTTAGGTCACACGTCTCACGGCAAGTTTACAGTGCCTACAAGATGAGGAAACATTCCACTGTATAAATCCGTCACGCTCAAACCGCTGAGCTAAGGTTGATAAATGTTTTTCTTTTGGCCGGTGCAAGAGGCTGTTCCGTCGAGCTTGTGCAAGCATTTCCGTGTGCTCGCCAACGCTTGAAGAGGGACACATGAAAGCACCATGGACTCGTTTGTGGTCGGCTGCGTTTTCCTCCTAATTGTGCAACATTTACCAACAGGTATGACTTATCTTTAAACGTTCAGAGGTTGAGAGCCGACATTCTACAAAGTACTTTTAACAGTCATCGGTACTGTGGCGTTTTGAGATTAGCCTGGCTGCAATCCAATTCACTACCAAGCCTGCCTAACGTCCTCAAAACAAATATTTTTTGGGGGATCTTTTAGGGAGCGAGTGTAGGACCCCTGGAAGTAGATTATAGACACCTAAGCTACTTTATGATAGCCAGAAACGACCACGTTTAAAGCATTTGGTGTCGAATAGCACTGATAATTACACTGTGCAGAGAGTTTGGAAAGGTCACAGTACAAATTTCCGCGCGATTATTTGTGGCTGTCACTAACATATGCATTGCTCACTATAACAGATGGCGTTTGTTTTGTATAGTGGATATTGTGCTGCAGCGTTTCTACAGCAGACACTTCACAACTCTACCCTATCAACCACCTCTTTAGTTTGCAAAATCTCTGCATTCAGTATCCGATTTCTGGTGCATGTCTCTGCGACGGTACGCCTGGATCAACAGAGGTATTGATGTGGACTGACTGACTGCGACAAGATCATAAAATTCATTGTGCATATATAAATATAGCAATAACATTATATATGTTAATCTACTGACACAGATGACACGAGTGGAATATTCTCTAGAATGGTTTGCTGACGGATTAATTTTATCCCTAATACGTTTTCTGTCACCTAGGCCAATGTACAACCTGGTCGTGTGACTTTGAGAACAGAGACCTGTGCGGGTACACCCAGGACACCACAGATAACCTGGACTGGACCCGTCATGCCGGTGATACACCTACCAGTAACACTGGGCCGTCAGATGATCATACTCTGGGCACGTCTGCGGGTAAGAACATGCTTGACTATGTGTCATTTGTTCACGAGTAGATATTTAAAGAATGTATATTTTTTAGATTTAACTTTTCAGATGCGGTTGTCCTTTAGATGAAAACCAGAGACATTGAAATTACGTTTAACATCATTTCTGTATTTTTGTTTACTTTGTATCAATCAGAGAAACATTTAACTAGATATGAAAACCATTGGTACATCCTTGATAACTTATAACTTACAATTTAAGATTCTGTTCCATTTCCTGTTCATTATGTAGCCTTTGTTTAATTTTTGTTCAACCAATAATTTTTACCCACATTATACAGATAGTTTTATCATAATTACAATCTACCTTACATGTACGAATTTCTTCCACTTCCTGTTGACATTAGGTTACTATATGTACCTGGAGACATCAACAGGTAGTCCAGGCGAAGTTGCCCGCCTTGTCTCCTCGTCCTTCCCTGCCAGCAGTGCTCCCTACTGCCTGAGGTTCTACTACCACATGTTCGGAAGCAGCATAGCGACCCTTAATGTGTACATCAGGACGCAGGGCACCCTGGGAACCCCAGTTTGGACACTAAGCGGTAACCAGGGAAACGCCTGGACGTTAGGACATGCGCAGCTGGACGGAAGCAGCGGTTTCAACGTCGTCTTCGAGGCCGTTCGCGGAAACAGCTTCAGAGGGGACATCGCTATCGATGACGTCTCTGTCAGCGATGACTGTGTCCCGATACCAACGACAGGTAAACATGTAACTGAACAAATATGTACTGTATGTACTGAATCAAAGGTGAACTGGCATCATTGGCATTTATCTTCTTAAGTGATAATGATGCCGAGGAATAATATAAGTGCTGTATGACGTACTAAAGACATAGTGCCATAATTGTAAATGATAAAGGCTGGCAATGCGTATAGTGTGTGGGTTAATGGTTATCCCTAAGACCAATATCACTGCATTATTTTCCAGTGCTGCCCACAACAACACCATATCCGCTAGCCTCTCCATCCTGTACCTTTGAACTGTCGTCAATCTGTGGGTACCGACAGGACATTCACGACTCGGCTGACTGGAGGTGGCATCAATGGCATACGAGTACCGACGATACGGGGCCTGGCTTTGACCATACCTTGGGTACTGTTGCAGGTAAGAAAAACTCTTCCTATACAGGAAGAAATTGAAATAATAGTTCACATTGCACCACCGATCATTTTGCGATGGAATTAAGAAATTAATCTAATAGTTTCATTACTAGAGAGCATGGTGATGAGTATTACAGGCTAGAAAAGTCACTGTAGTTGCTGTTGATGCTCACTTACAGGGCACTACATGTACTTCGAGGCTTCCAGCATCGACCCAGGTGTGACAGCACGCCTGTTATCTCCTACACTTCCCATCATCCCCTCGTCTTCAAGCCACACCAGCTACTGCGTGACGTTCTGGTACCACATATACGGCCTCCATATCGGCACTCTTAACGTTCACAGGAAAGAGAGTGGGGGCTCCGAGGTCCCCATATGGAGCCTCTCCGATGAACAGGGCAACCTTTGGCGACAAGGGCAAGTAAGTAGTAAAATAATAGATACGTTAGTCGCTAGCACACTTCGATCTTCATGATGATACAAATTCACTTCTCCAATGTAAGGATGCCCTATCTTAAAGGGCCTTCACACGGAAATCGAATTAGCACGAATCAAGCCGAACCAGGCCGAATGAAGACTTTGCAAAATTCTTGCCGCATTCGAGTGGGAATTCGAAATGGACCTACATTCTTGCAGCCTTATCAGAATGTAGTTGGAATAAATAGAATGCGCTTCGAACCCAACTTGAATCATTCTTGCTCAGAGACTCAGTGAGAGAAAGATCACCATCACTGTCAGAGGAAGGCTGTGCATCTTCCTGATGGACCTCCGCCACAATCTCAATCTGGGAAGTTCGGGGGAGGGCGAGGGTCTACAATTTCAGACACTGGAGGTGATGGAGTATCCTCAGCAACAGGACTTGGCTCTTCATGAGCTTCTTTTACACTAGCCCCTTTACCCCGTCCACGGCCACGGGCAGAGGTGGACTTCTTGACTTTGGCTGTCTTTTTCCTGGGAGCCATAGCGTGGTGTTGACCAGGCGATTCCTCTATGCCAACTGACGTTCAAGTGACAGCTGCTGTGGCTTTTATGCGATTCGGCGGCATGTGGCTGGCGGTGATACAATTAGTCCGAAGTCATTCGTGGACCAATCGGGACGTGCCGACTGCATTCCAGCCGCGTTCTGATGGCATTCGAGGTGCGTTCCAGCTAAATTCTTTCAATATCGAAATCTTCGGGCAGTAATCGAGATGCATTCGAGTCGCATTCGAAATGGCTTGCCGTTTCGATTCTCCATGGAATGAGATCAGAATGTCTCGAATAATGTTGGAACGCCGTAGAATGCGTTCAGACTGCATTTCGAATACAATTCGAATGTCATTCGATATTTCTCCACTTCAAATGCAGCTCGAAAGTTTTTGACATGTCAAAAACTTTCGAGCCAGCCAAGCGAACGGGGACGAATATCTCGAATGCAGTAAGAATGTTTAGAATACAGTACGAATTGCGAGGAATTGCCACGAATGGAAAAAAAATTTCATTCGGACGGCATTCCGGCTCATTCGTGCTCTCGTGTGAAGGGGGCTTTACGTATACCTCTCTCGAACATCAGCTCCCGCTTGACGGCACCACTGAGTCTACGGTGGTGTTTGAAGCAGTTCGTGGCAGCAGCTACAGGGGAGACATCGCTATAGATGATGTTGACGTGATTCAGTACAGAGGACAATGTGGTACATTACTGCACTTTTTGTTTGTGACGTTAGCTGTCAATTGCTGCTTCGCAATTTCATTTATTCGTCACACATCTTTATGCTACAAGCTTTACATTTGTCATTTTGCACACTTTAGTTGGTGTTTACAGGCTCCTCATTTTTTTTAAACCTTCAGGATATGTTTGGGGTATTGAAAATATAGCTGATGGTATTTCAATATTTCAGAGTTTATTCCTGCCTCTGCCATGGTGCCTTTGCCTTCCACCTCCACCACCACAACCCAATCGTCCAGTACAACAGCAACAACAGCAGATCAGACATCTACAGCAACGTCGACAGATTCACCATCGGCATCCACCACCATCGTGACAGGTTCATGGTCGACAACCGAAAGTATGCCTTCATCTACCACAGTGACTGCAATTGCACCTCCTACACCTACCATCACCGCCCAATTTCCCAGTACAAGTGAACATTTCTCAACATCAGTCCCACAGTCCGCAGAAACTGCAGCAACATCATCGACAAACTTCATAATCACAACCGAGCTATCGTCAACAACCGGAGGTATCCCCTCTGCGGCTTCTTCTACCACTGCAAGTGTTGCTCCCTCGTCCACCAGCACAAGTACCTATCTCTCAACGCTGCCCATTGTGACAACAGGGGAATCACCTACGGCAACGCCGACAGAAACATCATCGACAAACTTCAAAATTACAACTGAGCTATCTTCAACAACCGGAGGTATCCCCTCTGCGGCTTCTTCTACCACTGCAAGTGTTACTCCCTCGTCCACCAGCACAAGTACCGATCTCTCAACGCTGCCCATTGTGACAAAAGGGCAGTCATCTACGGCAATACCGACAGAAACATCATCGACAGCCAAAACCATCGCAACAGGGTCATCGTCAACAACCGGCAGACTGACCACATTGCAGACTGGTTCACCCACGACCGGCGTGAAAACAACAACAGGAGCACAAACTTCCACCGCAACGTCAACAGAAGCATCATCGAGCATCTCTACAGGACAATCGTGGACACCCGGTAGGCCATCACCAACTACAAGTGCGACTGATTCACTGCCACCAGACATGACAACAGACAGAACGACCCACACGGCTAGGCCAACAATAACAAGCTTCACACAGTCATCTCATACCACTGGACTAGGTGAGCAAACATAAACAATCACACACCCATTGATGGCCAATAAGATTGCGTAGTTCTACGGTAAAAATGGCTACACTTTACAAGCACTTTCTTTCCGTCTGCTCTCAACTAAGACACCCATTTACACCTGTGTCTGAAATACCAAGCATTTTCTTCATCATGTTATAAAGTTTTGATGGATTCATAATGAATCTAACGTAAATAACTTTGCATGTTATGCTGCGGCTTCATACATATTACAAATATTAGACTGCTTTTGTTTATTTCAGGGACCACCGCTGGAGGCCATATTTCTGCTGGTCAAACCAACAACACCGCCACGACTACCATCGTGGCTGTGGCGGTGGTACTGAGTCTGGTCTGCGGGGCTGTGGCAGGGGTTGTGGCGACTGTATGCTTCAAAATGAAGTAAGAATCATTTTTCTTGTTATGTATCCTGTTATTAGTTTGCTTTATGCGACGATAATAATTTTTATTTCAAGATTCGGTAACACAAGCCAATGAGCTTTTGATAAACAGAATGATAAAAGCTCTTTGCACAAGCGAAGCTGTAGCATTTGCTTCAATGTTTTTTGTGTCTATCGTCTATCTGCATAAATTGTCGTTTGCAAACATGTGCAATCTAAACATTCTTCTGCTAACATGTTCTGGTTTCAAATTAATAATTCTTTGTCGGACAAAATTTCTGTGAACTATCGATGTCTAATGTACAGTATTACTTCCTTCTCACAGGAAAGGGACTCGCTCTGGACACGCAAAGGTCAAGTATGTCACGGACGAAAATACGTCGGCTTCCGAGGGTCACGCCTTACCCAATGGAAGGGTCGAATTTGAGAACCCCACATTCGAACACATCTACGAGGAGTTGCCTAACGTGGTGGCACATGTGACGTCACGACAAGACCAAAGGTCGCTGTCAGCTATTTCATCTTCACAAACCGACGTTTACATGGAAATAAACGATGAGAAAGTTTTCGGGGCAAAAGCATCATCACAGCAGCCCGTGAAAACTAATAAGGGTGGCGATCACAATTCTTCATCAGTAAAGGCCAAAACGTTGTTCCCATCTCCGCGCCGAGTAGACAAAAGAGGTAGGCGGCATGGTGACCACCGCGAGAAAAACATGGCGGACGAACACACCAGGCATGGATACCGAAGAGATACTTATGAGACGGAGAACGACTTTCTGCCGCCAATATCTAGATCTGATCCGAACATGCACGGCCCGAACCAGAACCATATCAGGAACAATTATGATGAAGACTGTGAACGGCTACGTCACGACCATTATCAAGACTTAAATTCCCGTCCACCTGCGCATTATGAGAGCCTACGGCCCGATCCCTATCAGAAATTAAACGTTCCTGAGCACGCGCCAAACCCGGACGGATATCAGAGTCTTCGCCATGACCACTACCAACATTTGGGTGTTCCTACGCGTGAGCAAAATCCGGACGGGTATCAGAGTCTCCGGTATAACCAATACCAAAATTTGTCACCGCATTCACAGAACAACCGCCATCCATACATGTAAAGTCAGGCATTTTGATGACTAGAATGATAAACTTTATCATGTGATATAATAGGTTTAAGGTACAGTCTCACTGCACTTGGGTCAACCTTGCGTCACTGTGAAGTTCGAAAGATAATAAACGAATTTCAGAGATTCAGAATTTCAGAATTTGTCGTCTTCTAAGTCATACTTTTACGCACTACGAAATATCTAACGTTAAATCATAAAAAAAGTCGGAGAAAATAACAAAACCATGACGCAGTAAACGAACCCCGCAGTAACGCAGGCTTGACGCAAGTGCAGTGAGATACCACCTTTACTCGGACGATGAGGGGAGTAGTATCTTAGATAGGGTGGTGAAGCATAGTATAATACATGTACAGTTTGCAGCTTCCTTGTAAATTTTGTGTATTGGGAGGCGGGGGTACATAAATGAGCTGCCGTGTTTTCTCAGTCCTATTAACATCTGTAACCAGTGGCACCATTATCACTGTCACAGTTTCGTGGACACAATGAAAGGCAGCACACCCGTTTTTGTGTAACTAATTACATTCGTGTGATACAGAAGTTTGATATTGTAGATAAGTTCAACTTATCGCTGGGTTGATATGCAAACATTCCTAGGCTGAGACTGTTACCGAGCTCTCAGTAGATTGCTGACACAGAGGTTTTTTTAAAAATATAGGATAGGGTTTTTATCTGAATTTGTTCTTTCACTGGTCCTTACTCTGTTGTATTCTGTTTAACTTGCAATTGGTCACACAGGTTGTTTCATATACGAAAAAAGGGTTGAAATAACTGATTATGTTGTTTACCTTAAGTTTGTAACGTCAAAGGTTCAGTATGCGCAGGTTTCAAGTGTGCAAATGCTCAGTTCAAAGTTTCATGATTGCATTTTTGTTTGCTTTATTACTGGCACATGAAGACTCTGTCCACGATACTATCTGAACATCACAACATTTGACACCTAGGCCATCTCAGCTTTCTTTCAAGTATTAATATATATGTTGGAAATCCTCACCATTCATTTGTATCGCGTGGATTTGTCCTCGTCCCTTTCCTGAATGATAAGTTCTACGTATACACCAACTTTGAAATGCTGGTAAAGTAAGACTAAAAGTGTTGCAGAACGCCCTACTTAATTAGATCAAACAATCACAGATCACAAGCAAACAGCCGACAGTTACTAGTAATGTAATATGTATTATGTAGGCTCTTTATACTGCTGATTAAGCTGTACCACCTCTGTTAATAAATCCTATTTGGTAAACTGGGTCATAACATGTCGTCAGTTTTATCAACCTACTCGACACCACTTGTGCACGTGTCTTACGTGTCAGTCAGGTCGGTCACGTACACGTACATACACGGCCATTAGATGTACAGTTCGTATCAGCTAGAGAGATCTGCTGATAAAGTGTTTTGTGCCACCACAAGGGGCTAGTTATATTGACTTACTCTGTACCGGCACTTGAAGTGGTAAAATTTGTCAACATATATCTCTATATGTCGACAGCTGAATCACCCCAGATAGTTTGTCATACCACTGTAGTTGCCAGAATGGTTCCATGCCACATGAAACAACTATTGGGCTTTGTTCTTTTATATTTCTTAAAACATCTTTATTCATAAAACATGGTTTACAATATAAACATCACAGCCTAACAGTACATAACGGTATCATATGTTTGTTTGTATTGCATACCCTGTAAACCACTTGCTCATGGCGTAACACACCAGATTTGTAGAACACCAGCTGCATATCCAGGCCAGGCAGATTTATTTGACCTCACACCGGGAAGGGCCCTAGTCTTTTCGATAAGTGGGGTGGGCTCTTTTACGTGATCGAGGTGTATGTGGTTGTCCTAAAAAACGGGAATTCCATTCAGCGTTCTATGCGAGGAACGTGTCTATCCGAACCTAGGTACTTTCTACACCTGAGCCGAGTGAGAATATTGGTGCTACAGCTAAGCCAAGTGAGAAAATAGGTGTTACGTGGTCTTTTCCAAGAGCAAAACATCGGTGCCTGCCAGGTGTTCAATCTCATTGGACGGTCCAGATTTTGTGCCGACAACCCTAAACACAGCGCCACCGTGCGACCATTGTAAGTGGCATTAAATCAAATGTCAAGATTTACTTTAGACTCCAACAATATTTGTCAGGTGGCGAGACTTTGTCCATGGATTTTTCCTTGTTGGAACGATGCCAACTGAGTCAGCAGCCTTGCTGTGCTCAATAAAATGCTAACAAGCAAAACATGCCCGGTGGCGAGGTTCTGTCTGTGGAATGTTCTTCCTTATTGGAACGATTTCAACTGAGCTGTACTTCAGAATTGCTATGCTTAGCAAAGATAGACATTTGCAAACATATGGCAATAACATTGTATCTGCGGAATTTGTTTCCTTATTGGGACTGTTCCAAAGTCACAAAGAGGGGGGAGATTACGTTGCCGGGTAAAAAGAGGTCATTTATGGGATGGTGGCAGCATGATCAAACTTGTCCAGGTTTGATTGTTATAAATTGGTCTTTGGACACTCGGTACACAAGTTCGATATGTAAACAGACACGCAATAGTCCAGTGCAGGTTACGAAGCCGTAGGCAGTCGTCACCATGGGGCCTCTGTGGTGGCGCGTTTTTCTGTTCTCCCTGCTGTTATCTGGATTATTGTCCGGTGCGGTTTCCGACGACATAGGTGGATCCTACTATCGCAACCACACTATCCGTCTGTCGGGAAGTCCGTACAACGTCACAAATGACATCATCGTCGGCGAGTCGGCAACCCTGACGGTGGAGGCGGGGGTTCGGCTGTTGTTCCCGGAGGGGGTCGGCATGACCGTGCTTGGACGGCTGATAGCTGTGAGTGCTATGACAAAACTTATTAGTACTCAATGTTGTAACGTAATTACCTCCATGAAATGTCATGGAGTTTATATTTTCACTAGCGTTTATGTGTCTGTCTGTCTGTCTGTTTGTGTGTGTGTCAACAAGATAACTCAAGAACGGCAGGGTGGATTGGTTCCATACTTGGTGTGTTGGTAGGGTGTGATGAAAGCTGGAAATGATTAGATTTGGGGTCCTCTAGCGGCTTCCTTCGGTACTGCAGCGTAACTTCCGGTTTTGCTATCTCGTGTTTTGAACAAGTTATGGTCATGATTTTTGAGTGTTACATAGCTCTTGTGCTCAGGAAGAAGGGACATAAGTTTGGGCCCCCCTAGGGGATGGCAGGGACATTTTTGTCAAAAACTTCTTAAGGGAATAACTCAACAAAGGAACAACAGATTTTCATGATTTTTTTGTATGTAGGTACCGTAGACAATATTGTACAAAATGAAATACAATTAATGCAAAATAGGATCACATTTGCATAATTAATGATATTCTATCTTAGCAGTTTTTTTTTCTATGTATCTCTTGTCCCGGACATGATAAGTTGTTGACATGATATGGTGGTAGATGGCTTTCAGTGTCATGACAAAGTGGGGCAAGTTTCAGCCCCCTAACATGTAATTTTGGAACTTTAGGGGCGTTTTTCTCAAGACATTCCAAAGAGGATAACTGCAGAAAGGAACGACGGATTGCCATTATTTTAGGCATGCAGGTAGCTTAGGCAAAGATGTTTATAATGATATACATGTTATGCAAATGAGGATTTAATTTGCATAAGTAATGAGGATATTGTAAAATCCAATTGTTTGCAATAACTGGACTTCAATAAATGTAACACATGTAAATTATGATAGATGGAACATATGCAGATACTAAATATGCAAATGAGGAACTAATGAGGATACACTGACTTAAGTTTTCTCTTTTTATCTTCTCTACACTATTGTCGATAACTTCTACCACTCTTCACTTCAGGAGCATCAGCGAAAATAAGCAGAATTGAATTACCTTGATAATTTCTTCCTTCCTTCATCTTGTCTGAGCGTTCTTTGGTGCAGTTGGTCAGATTTTCGATCCCCCCTAACATGCTAGTTGTTTTGCCATGTTGTTTGTGGAAACGAAAAGCAGGATATTAGAGACAACAGAAGATGCAGAACGAAAAAATATCCATCAGCATAATCTTTGTATATTTAATTTATCGATCTACATTTTCATTTTTCGTTCCCACAAACAGCCCGACCCGTAAAAACTATTTATCTGACCACAAATACATTAACGATACGTAATTGATTACAAGGACGTACACATCAGTGCTAGAAGTGTATGATTTCCAAATATAGTAATATTCAAATGGAAGACGAAGAAGAAAACATATTAATCCAGAAAAGAATAGGAAAAGGCAAATTGTAACTTAAGCTGTCATATCTTGGCAGATCAAAGTTTTTCCGTCCGATATATTTCGACACGAATCCTTCGGAAATCAAAGAGTTACAAACACGTCATAACGATTTTAGTTGAAAATCATTACAACTGCAGATCGCACTGAACCTTCTCACGACCCAGCAAGATCCATAACGGCAGCACAATTGGCACTATTGTACATACATATCGATTAACCATGAACAATACTAAAGAGAGTGATAGTTGTAGTCGTAGTAAAGTCATACACACTATGTCTAAAGCTTCTTAGTTATATTTCATGTAGTATATAGATTGCTGATGCAATACATTGATATTGCCGCTCTACATCTGTACTTTTGGTAGTTTCTCTAGCTGACGTTGTACGCATCACTGAGATATCTTTGGATTTCCCTTCTGCTTCAAGGTCATGTCAATGTCAATGGTTATGCACATTAAAGCTTGGTTGGTTGGTTGGTAAAAGGTACATGGGTGGGTGATTGGTTAGGAAGGATACATATGAGGATGGGATGATGCAACTACACATTCCTTTGAGGTAAATGTTTGGCGTTTGATACTTGTGACATATGTTATTTGGGTAGAGAACATTACGATTTGTGTCTTATTTGAATAATGGTGGTAGTCAAAAGACAAATTATGCGATACCGAGGTGGCAAATAATAGGGATTTTCATTTTGGTACATGTCATATGTAACTTAGAATAATAAGAATAGTAATGCCTGTCGGTTATACAAATGGTTTGCATAGATAATGAGACAGGCTGTAGCACCTTAGTGTTTGATGATAATACTATCATATTTGAGACACATCATGTGGATATAGAAAATTTTTATACAAATAATTATGCAAATTTACATTATTAGTAATAGAATACTATAGTAGCTTTTAGTTTATGGGAAGAAAAGTTACCGTAATGGGCAAGGAAGAGGAAAAAGGTACCCATGTCTATAGCGCAAGCTACAGAGTTTCCTGCTTCATGTCGTTATGAAAATTGATTTAAAGATTTAAAACTATTGCAAACACTGAATGCAAAACCTTTTTGAATTTGCTCTGCAGATTCTGGTATCTAGGTTGTAGTCTATTTGCAACTCAGTAATACCTATTCAATACAGTTGAAAACTGTGGAATTGTATGACATTTCTTGTGACTTAGTGGACATTTTCAAAAGGTATCTTTTCGGACTATGTATGAGTGGGGGAATTTGGCGGTTGTGGCTATATATGTCCATATGGCCTAGTGGTCATTGTTGGATTGTGATGATACACATGAGTAGGCATTCCTGCAGGTGCTCGTTGTTTATGGGTCTTTTACATGCTTTCCAGGGTGCTGCAGTTGCACTTCAGATTTTTATGTCTCCTTCACATGTCATTGTCTTTATACATGATTGATTGGCATAACGGTTGCATATAGTTTCCAGGCCATGGAAAATGCGGTTTACGTTCCGGCCACAGTGAGTTCGGGCCACCTAGGAGTTTTTAGATACTACAAGGGCGCTTTATCGGAATGTTGTTGGTAAAAGGTCACTATTTGAGGGATGGCATACAAAGAGCCATGTTTAACGTCAATGTAAAAAGTCTTTTTTCTTGGGAAATGTTGGCATTTTGGAGCTGGAATTCGAAGCTACAAGTATGGGTTTTGGCTATTTTACTTTGATAGAAAAAAAGCTTTTAGAAATGTTTCCGGCAGTGTCCGACACAGTCTAGATTAAGTGCAATTGAATGTGTTACTTTCTTGTCTAGAAAGGTTAAAAGTCATCAGAGTTTGTTTTGATGATGTCACGACTCTTTCGACCGTTAGTAGGAATCTGTTCAAAATCACTAGATGGACACCTTAGAGGTCAGACTACACTACCGATGTGAGTTTTCAATGGACTAAACCTCAGGTAGGTGACTTTTGACAGCCTTATCATTATTACACGTTTTCTATATATATGGATAAGATACTGTTATTGGACTGTGGCCTGTTGCAGATGTGACCCTGCCCGACCTTTGTGTGTAGAATGCATGCATAGCTTAGTTGGTAAGTGGGATCAAAGTTTATCAAATATCTCAGCACAGCATTGGGGAAACTTCACACCAAAGTAATTTTCTTTATACCTGTATTATCGCCACTGGAACTGTTGTAGATGTGCTCTTGTGTATGTTACTTGTTTCTAATCCCCGTGAGAGTATGCCTGTTATGGGTATCACAATAAACTACTAGTAACTAAGCTCATGATGGGAGAGCATTGTCATCTATAATACCTTCGATTGTTTGCAACCTCTGCCAGATTTGTCACCGCTTGGCATTGGTTTAGTATTCAATATCTACCCTCTGTATGTACAGGTGGGCACCCCTGATGATAGAATCGTCTTCGACCGGAAGTGGAATCCTCCCGACGACCATGCGAACAACGTGACACGTGACCACGACATCCGGCTGCTGGGTCCCACCGTGTTTGAAGGACGTGTTCAGGTCAAACGTAACGGGACGTGGGGTTCTCTCTGTCTGTCAACAGGGTCATGGAGGAGCTCAGAAGCAACTGTAAGTAGAACTTAATGCCATCTCTTCATGTATTGTAATTTAGAATTGAGTGTACAGTCAAACCTGCTCAAGACGATCACCGATGACCAGACAGGTGACCGGATTGAAGAGGTTGTCGCTTGGGCAGGTTTGACTGCACTAGAGTTCTGCGACCCCATCCTTCGCCAAATGATGCAAACCTTTTTTGAGTGACGGATCATAAATGTTTCTCTTAGTCATTGATTATGCAAATTTTGAATGCATTCCATGAGTTGTTCTCCTCTATACCAAAATAACACAAGTTGTATGGATGTCTTATCGTAGCAGCATCTCCCTATAAAATTGAAGCATTTCCTCATAAATTATGTAAATTAGGCACTGCTTTGTATGATGTTCACCTTTACTTAATTTCATTAGTTCCTAATAGCTTAAGTAGGCCAGAACAGGTTAAAGACCATAAAATGAAACCAGTAAAGACCCGTCAACTTATGATCTTAACGTCTTTTAAGGTGGTTTGTCGACAACTGGGGTTCGCAACCGGGCGAGTCGAGAGCAAGTACCAGTTTGGCACAGGACGCATGGCTGTGTGTGACCTGGAGTGTCTGGACAATGAGACCAACATCTACGAGTGCAACTACGACGACCTTGACCTACCACCTCAATGTCGTAAGTATTGTTTTGTAAATTCAATTTTGATACCACCTTACCTTGGGTTATGAAAAAAGCATACATATTAAAAGATTTTCTGATATTTATAATACCGCAGTGTGACTCCACTAAGATAAGATTTTGCGACGAAAGCTGCGAAACTCCTGACCCCAAATGCGTATACGCAGGCGCCCATCACGAATGCCCGGTGTAGACCGGCGTTGATTCAGACACGTTAACTCATATCGATCAACGATTTTAAATGCCTCGATTATGATATTACCTATCCCAGCATGTCCAACAAGACACTGCCTTGTCGAAACGCTAGGTCCCCTGGCCTAGGACAAGAAATCCCACCTCATGCTTCGGTCACGTCACAATTGGAAGAGCCCCGACGGGTAGTTAACGGGCTGTAATTGTAACTTTCGGGTCTGGCCCCTACGTGGCGTCGTGGACACCATGCGGCTACGTTTTTTTTTTTGGAGATACGGCAGGGCCCCAAGTTGATTTTAACTTGGAGTTAGAATCAATCCAGGACCCGGTAACAAATAGACGCCGTACACTAATCGTCAGCACATCCCGCTGACGATTAGGCATCCCGCGGTATCCGGCAGTACACCGGGGCAAAACTGTGGCTTTGGGGCCCAGCCGGGGCTACAGTAACTACGAACACTGGTGCTAGTGGTGCGTACCTAAACTCATATTCAGGTTCAGGTCCGGATTCAGGTCCAGCAGTTCAGGTCCAGTTTCGGATTTTAAGTCCGGACCTGAACCCATCATTGCATATTATGTGCACTAGAAAGTTTTCTTTTTTGAGGGGGTGGGGGATGGTGGATATAAAATTGCATGATAGCGTGAATTGAAATGAAACGTGAAAAATACATGCAAATTATATATAGCCAGTGTAAACACGAAATGTTTTTCAGTGCAAATTTCACCGTCTATGGAAAGTTTTAGATGGTTTAGAGCACAAAAAGGGAATATAAGTGATAGATAGCTTTTTGCAAGTCCGGACTTGGCTCCGGACATTTAGGTGTTTTTTTCCTTGGACCTAAACATTTTTAGGTCCAATTCCAAGTCCGGGCTTTAGGTACGCACCACTAACTGGTGCAAATGTAACCGTATCATAAGGACATCAGGAAAGACATGAATAAAAGATTCAAAAGTTTAGAAATTCAGTTTCTAATAACATTATTTTCTTTTTGAAAAGGGCAAGGCCGACACCGAAGAGACCTCGGTGTGGTATGTGAGGGAATAAATTACAGGGACGGAGTCTATTGGAAAGCTATAGACATTCGCACAACCAATGAAGCTATGAGGTCCACATTAGACAACGTAGACATATTCCATGCCGGAGGAGAAAGTCCAAACGCAGAAAAAGCCGCTATTGTCAGTACATCAGTCCCCCCTCTGCTGCACAACGTCAATATCCAGTACTCTGGAGACGCAGCTGTAAGAGTTGATGATCCAACCACTACCTTTCAAATGGAGAATTGTGACATCTCAGAGAATCAGGGGGCCGGGCTGAAAGTTAAGAATCCTTCAGCAAACGTAACCATTGTCTCCAGCAACTTTAGTAAGAATTTCCCAGTAGGGATGCAGGTGACCGGAGGATACACAAGATCAACCCTCCAGATCACTGACAGCACGTTTGAAGAGAACAGTGGTGCCGGCCTGATGCTGTCTGAAGTCTCGATGAACGTGGACATAGGTCAATCAAACTTCAGTACAAACTCCCATTACGGACTCAGCGTGTTCACCACAACAAGTGTTAATCTTGTGACTGACAGCTGTCACTTTAATCACAACGGTCTGGACGGTTTCCATGCCCGATATCTTGGCGTGTCGGGAGACAGAAGCCGCACAGTATTGCGCAATGGTGGGGCGGATGGTAACATTGGAAGTGGATTTGACCTAGCAGTAGAATACGAAGAATACCAGAACATTATATCCCCACCAATCTTAGACCAAATCATAATAGACCAATACGACTTTGCTTCTAACGAAAACGGCTCAGTCAGGATAACCGTTGACAACTCTTACGAGGATCGTTTCCCGGTCATCCAACTCACAGGCGGAGTTTTTGAAGACAACATGGCGACGATCATCGAAATTGGTGGGACTAAAGCGGAGGTTACAATCCAGGACAGTGAGTTCAACTCAAGTCTGTGCGGCAGTAGGTCGGTCATCCATGTACATGGGTACGACAAGGCTGTGAGCATTACAGGGAACAGGTTTGTTCGCAATGTCTGCCGACGGGTGGTGCTATTCAACACGACCGATGTGTCTGCTGACGCTCATCCTCTTGTTGTGGATGGTAATATTTTTAGAAACAATGAGTATGAACCAAAGTCACTGGCCCACATCTCTGATCCACTGAATGAGTACTGCACAATCGAAGTTGTGGGATCAGGAGAAGAACACACCATCACTCAAAATTCACTCCTTAATAGTCCAGCTGGTTTAGAGCTTTGCAGCAGTGATGGTTCTCATCCATTGACTATAAATCAGATTAGAGCAGAGAACAATTGGTGGGGCATAACAGCTTTTAATTCAATAAAAGAAAAGGTATTTGACAACAATGACTGGTACAGTGGAGCTGAGATCAAGTTTTCCCCGTACCTGGACTCGCCCTCAGGCAGTTCTATAAGCCCTGCCTACACAGAAACTATAACAGCCTCGTCGTTAGGCGGCCGTCTGAATGGAACATTGCACATAACCACCTCCGATAGCCCCGTCACACTGACACGGGACCTCACCATCTTACCGGGCTCTGTTCTCAGTGTCGAAGCAGGGGTTGAGTTCCGTGTACAGGAACGTGTTGGTATCCTCAATCTGGGGAAACTGCAGTTGGATGGACTACCATCAAGTCCTATAACATTCAATGTCACCCGTAAAAACGTGCCAAACAAAACAATTCCAATTCGGTTAACGGGAGGCTTCAGCCCCGGGGAGGGGCGTCTAGAAGTGCAGTACTCCGGACAATGGGTTCCTGTGTGCTGGGACACGTACAGCCGCGAGTTCGCTACGATCGCCTGCCGGCAGTTGGGACTCGGTTCGTACAAATCTGCAACGTATAGCTACGATTCCTCCAACCGAAACTGGCTTTCTGTTCGATGCGATGGATCCGAAGACAACATTGGCGAGTGCAGCTTGTATGAATCAAGTAGATGCGCAAGTAACCCGTACTTTCAACTGAAGTTAACGTGTGACCCCACTCCCGGATGGGGAGGAATTGTCTCGCTCTCGGAACAAACTTTTGAGCCACATAATATCAATCTCTTCCATGTCGGACACGCACATGAACACAAGGCATCTGGTCTGCTCATACATGGGTCTTCAGCCTCAAACGTCATGAATAACGTTGTTATGGAACAATTTGCCGGGACTCCGTCTGGAATAGAGTACCTAGATCTACAGCCTTCCCAGCATATCGTCTTACAAAATATTATGTTGATCAATTCTGGCTCAAGAGACGGTATTGGAATCCATATCAACAATATAAACTCCATGTCATGGTGGGAACTTGAAGGGAACGTAGCCAAGCGACTTGTTTCGTTGGAAACAATGTGCGGAGGACCGAGGTACCTCGTGCTACAGGAGGGACAGCCACAGTGGATCGTAAATGGGATCAAGAAGAGAGCGAGGCTGCGATGTCACAGAACAGTTAAGGCACCAGATGGGTATTACATACGAGTCACGGTAACAAAGACTGACTTCAGCTATCCACCATCGAGAAACAGCCTCACCATTTACGAGTACCTCGCATTTAACGAAACTAATGAGATAGCGTCACTGCATTACGGGAACGAAATTAGTCAATCCGGAAATCCGCGTGTATTCACATCCGCTGGCTCTACCGTCACGTTATTGCTGCAGGCTTCAAGCTCACAGGATGCGTTTTTTCTGGCAAAATTTGATGCTATCAGGAAGGGTGATGATGAATCCAGATTCGAAAACCCAGCATCACTGGATATCATCGACCTGACAACCAGGGCCTTTCAATACGGCATGCAGGTGTCATCGGATGTGACAAATTTAATACATATTGACAGAAGTACACTGTCCCATTGTACTAAAGGACTCTACGTGCAAGGACAGGGTGTAGCCGAGGGCCATATATCCGTGGAGTCAACGCTTGCCATCCAAAACTATAACGATGGTATCTACATCTCGTCGTTGTTCGGTAGCGTCACGTTGTCGAATGTATCAGTTGTAGATAACTCTGACCATGGGATATACATCTCTGACGTTACTGGCACAGTAAACATGAGTGATATCCTATCTCATTCCAACAATGATCACGGAATCTATCTGTATAACATTAGAGGAAGCGCCTTGCTCACTGATGTAGTCGCTTCAGCCAACGGGGCCAATGATGCAGGAATAAACATTTACCATAGCAGCGGGCAGCCAGTTGGCCAGTACAACATGGTTAACGTCACATGTCAGGACAACAACGGAAAGGGCATGAGCATAGATGTAAACTCTGAGGCAAGGGTGCAAATACAGAATAGTCTCGTGCAAGGAAATGATCAAGGAGGAATCTTTGCTGACTTCGAAAATACTCGGTATTCTGCTGTTATTCTACATAACAGTAAAATTCTCAATAATAAGAGATTAGCCTTGCACGTGACGGGTAAACAGGCAACACTTGATATTCTAAACAGTACAATTTCCAATAACAGCTGCCCTTATCAACCAGCCGTTGGATATAAAGGCGAAATGAAAGATGTAAATTTTACAAATAATCTCTTAGTCGGTAACAATGCCAGAGAAATATTGTCATTTCTGTTCGGAGATTATACACGAGAGTACGATTCTTCAAAAATCTATGTTGTTGGTAACGTCTTCCGTGACAATATTTACGATCCATCCCAAACTGACGGAACATTTCAGTACAGCCAGCACCCAGATCATACCTCATGTAGTATCGAGATTGGCGGACACATGTCCTACTATCATCTGAGACACAACATGCTGGACAATCCAGACATGAACTACACCATGTGCAGCAGGATCTCTACAACTTCCCCTGCCGAGACGATTGACGCCAGGTACAACTGGTGGGGGACCGCAGATGAAACTGAGATTCGGGACAAGATATCTGACTTTGACGACTGGAATGACCGAGCGCCTGTAGATTACTTCCCGTACCTAACAGGCCCTGGCCTATCCTCTCCACTAGCTGATCCCTCCAGCCGAGATGTTACCATGGCAACTGACAGTATAGGAGGGAGGCTGTATCATTCACTTCATCTTGGAAAGGATGGGGGTCCTTATATCATCAACGCGGATTTAACTATATTAACAAACGCTTCACTTACAATAGATCCGGGGACTACAATAAAGGTGCGACCATGTGTTGGCTTATCAAACCTTGGCTCTTTTGTTGCCCATGGAACGAGTACAGAACCAATCCTCTTTGACCTCGCGGACGTGTCCGTTCATCAACCCCAGGTCCGGCTGGTGGGAGGTCGGTACCCTTGGGAAGGTCGTGTGGAGGTGTTCTATAACGGAGAATGGGGAACTGTATGTGGGAGGACCTACTGGGACTCAAGAGACGCTAATGTTATTTGCCGTGAGCTTGGATACGGTCCCTCTACAATGTATAGCACCTACTCTTTTGGACAAGGATCAGGACCTATATGGGTAGGCCGTTACAGCAGTAGGCCAGACTGCACCGGGAATGAGATGAGTATATTTAACTGTCTTCAGGACACACCTGGTAATGTGGACACCAGCTGCACGCATACTCACGATGTTGGGATAAGATGCAACATTAACACTCCGGTGTCGCCTCGACCAAGGTGCAAGAACAAAAAATGGGGAGGAATTACATCCAAATCTGCAACTACTGCGGTCCTTACAAACGTGAAGTGCAGCAACACAGGCAATCTGCATGGGCGTTCACACGCAGCTATATCCGTTCAAGAAGCACAGGGCGCTACGGACATTTCTAACATTGAAATGTCTGACTTCGTAGGGACTGGAATACAGCTTGTAGGAGGCAAATCAGCCAGAAGTGTTCAGAGTGTGAACATTTCTCGTTGTAATGGACAAGCAGGTGTTTCCCTGGCTGGCAGAAAAAACAGTGTTATGTCAGCAACAAATATCCGTATCACCGACAGTATCTTTACATCAGGGTCATTTGAACTCACTCCGCACACGTGGAGTATTACAGACTGCATGGGTTATTCTGGATCGATTATGAGCCTATGTGCCGAGGAGCCTGACCTTCATCTCACGAATAACGTGTGCTTTATGGTGACAGAACGGACCAGTTCAACATGTAATAGACACCTGTACGTAGGTGAGGGTATTACGGTTGAACTCATTGTCTCATTTGTTCAGTTTCAAAGTTCCTCCTCAAGCTTTCGAGTCTTTTCCGATAGAAGTCAATCATATCATGAACAAATTGGACAGGTCACGCGATCGGACAACGGAAAATCATACATACGGTTTGTGTCCCAGACTACGATGAGTCTGCGGTACCAGTCCTACTATAACGACGACCAGATCTTCGGAGAGGTCCTGATCTATAACGAGACAGCTAATGCGGATCCAACTCAGTTCATCATCGAGAACAACTTGGTGGAGAATACCACTGGAACGGTTATCAACGTCACCGCATCAAATGGCGCAATCTTCGACATCCAACGCAACATGTTTATGCGTAATCAGCCTCATGCTGATGATAATGAGCAAGCTGTGATCAGTAGTGTTCTAATTGACTCTTATATCAGTGTAAGAAACAACTATATGGCTAACAACTTGATGAAAGGCCTATCTATCGACGTTGCAAACCAGAAAACTGGAAATATAACAGTTCTAGACAACCATTTCTTTAGGAACACGGGCCAGTCTACAATACTGGTGACTGGAAACGGCTACAGTACGACACAGCAACCCATATTGATAGACAGCAACGTCTTCTCAAGCAATGACATCGGTGTCTCAGAAAGTATAGTGAAGTTCGAGAATGTTGATGGGCAATTGGACAATAACGTTTTCTTCAACAACTCGGGGCACCACATTGTGAGTTGGGAAGGACGAAGCCGAACTAACAGTCGGCAGATCTGTGAGAACAATCTATTCTACGACAACATCGGACTGACTCCAGGGGAGAAGTACACCATTGTTGTCTCGGGACGAGATGCTCAACTGCACGGTAATGTCCTCACCAACCCGGCGAACGATGCTGAGCTGGCAACTTCGGACAGGACCAGGCATTACCCCGTAGATGCTACCCTTAATTGGTGGGGCTTCAACTCCGCATCTGACATATCATCAAGAATCAGAGACCAGAGCGACCAGGAGGACTGGCAACTGGTACACTTTGAACCATGGATACAGGAGGACGTAACTGATGGTAAGCTTACTCGTTTACTCTCTTAGACATTGTTATAAGTTTCCAAGGAAGTAATATTCATGCACACCCCTTTCCTTTTGTGAATACACAGTAGTTTTGTTGATTAGGAAGTCATTAAGAAGAAGTTTGCCCATAATTTTATCTTAATCAATAGAAATCGTTAGAAAAAATGTATGTCAAAATATGATTTCATGTCAGTACGGATACCTAAAATATCACCTAATATTCTGTTGTTGCTGTAACGTTACATGTTATAGGTCCCTGTGGTTTAGGCTGGACCTACAGCAAGACGTTCAGCGCCTGTTACAGGTACATGGGCGGAGCACAGTCCTGGGACAGCGCTGTGCAATCCTGTCAGGTGTGGGACATAATCAAGCATTGTCATTAGATTGTAGTTGTTGCGTTCCGATTGTTGTTGTTCTAACCCATGTATACGTAGTGCCTAGTTGCACATAGGCGCAAGAACATCATGAATATATATATACATTTATGGCAATTTGTAATATGTCGTGTATTATTTCAGCACATTATAATGTGATTATATACTACATGCATATAATCGTGTCTAAATCACGTTCATATCTGTCAAAATTGTTTTGTTCATTGAATCAATATTGGAAACATAATTTTGAAATACTAACTGGAAACTCTGCCCACTTTCTCACTTAGGCACAGTATTCTGTACTGTCCAAGAGGTTTGCTGGTCCAGAGAGAGCCTTCATCGAAAGCTTGCTGATCGCACGAAAAGTACACTTTGCGTCAGATGTACCCGTTTGGATAGACAAACAAATGCAGGTAATTTGCTAACGTTACAGATGTGTCTTGTCGCCTTTACTTTCCATTCTCATTTCAAATCTGCACACTCCATCGATGTCAATAATAGTGCTATTTCTGTCAATGTTATGTAGGGTCATCTGTGGTCTCATACATAAATACCTATCATTCCCCGTGTGCCACCTTTTGTCGATAGGCACTGGACAACGCAACAACGAACTGTAAAGTTTATCTTGGAGACTACCAGGAGGCTGCCCAGGATGTACCTTGTGACTCTTTCTTCCCCTATATCTGCAAGAGACCTGTTGGTAAGCTCACAATATAAGACCTCATCATTTATCATATAATATTTAGTTCTTAAAAGAATTTGAAGACAGAAAACGTGTTAATTGGAAATCGTTGTGATAACTCATTTTTTTAATTGTCATCTTTAATGATAGTCTACTGTGTAAGTGAAAACAGGGTTAGAAGTGAGCTATCTCATTAATAACCTAGGAAGAGAATTTGTACATCTACATTGAAAGTAAATTTATCAGTTCACAAAGTGTTCAGGGACAGGTTTCATCCGCCGGCAACTGTTCAAAGGCATTAATACACTTAGTGTCCGGTCCTGATTCAGGTGACGTAGACGCCAGGCGTTTCGCGACGGTCCCGGACTGCGATGTGTGGAATTCTCATCAGCTGTGTCGCCCGGCGCGCAGTAATCAAGGTCCTGTTGACCTGTCAGCTGCAGCCGTTAATCGCCTTGTGGCGCCCATATTTTTTCCTCCATGGTCACCCACATCGAAAAAAAGTCTCAGATGCCATCTGCTTAGCAAGCACTAATAAATACCTGCTAGCGGGAGACAGATCAGGTGGTAGCGAGATAAACTGACCAGAGTCATCTTTAACTCTCTTCGACACTCTCCTGGCCTCCTAAACCTTCGAATTCCTTTTGGACAGGAAAGTGGCAAACTTTACAATAAAATTTCGGCCAGATCCCTTCCCCAAATCGTGAATGTTATCGATGTCCCCCGAAGCAATCTCAACTTTCAGAGTTGACTTTGTAAACTCCAAGACCTGATAACTATGAGACAGTTTTTGCGGGAGTATTGATCGCTGTGGAACTGGCGTTCCTCCAGTGTCGCGATCTTAGCGTTCAGAAATCAGTCGGTCGTGCTCGTTTACTTTAACGTCATGACAGCTTAGAATATCACCCATACGTTTAATGTCTGTTTTCATGTCATCCATCTTGGCACTTAGTTTGGAAAAGTTCTCAGTCTTCAGCTGCTCTAAATTTATTCAGCAGCGCCTCCACTTCGGTACGTGTGTGAAGATCAAACAAATAACAACTAAAAGTCACCTACCATAGGCGTGATAATAGTGTTTCGTTATGGCAGATGCTGAGTTAGAAAACGGTACAGACCGACCTCCACGACGAACTCCAGAGGGAATTATATCGCACAGGCACTTCGTGGTCTATGTAGCCGCCATCTTTACGACGCAGCTTCAAACTTCTCCGTATCTTGAGTCAGCGACAGTTCAAAACCGAGTCTAAAACAATGGCCGAGACGACGTTGGATATCCGGAACCCTGACATTCAGCTTCTAGGCCTCCATAATAATCCCGGCCGACTTATTAGCAATAAAGCAATGTGCTGTTACCCGGGCACTTAAATGGGAAACAGCATGTCCGCCATCTTGGAATCTCACAAGGTGTGATATCTTTGTGCTAATTATAACCATTCACGTGTAAAAGAAGTTATCATTGTTTTGGACTGAAAAAATATTATACATTGTTTTAACATTGTAATTGTAACATCTTCAAGTACGAAGTTTTTGCATATCTCTCTATCGCTTCCTCCAAACGTTTAGCATTTATATATCAAACATATACATTAAATAATAAGCCTTCTCACATTAGTCAGGACGCATGTGCGGCGACATGAATTCTAGGTAAAAAGAAAATAAAACCCGTCTGGATATTGTTATGCAAATCGACACAATGGTCAAGACAAGGACTGTTTACTTTTTGTGTGCCTTATCCTTTGACATATTTAGAATTCCTGTCGCCGCACATGCGTCCTGACTTATGTGAGAAGGATCATGCACTTCTTGCACACAAGAATGCTAGTAGGGGATGTAACGTTATCCTTCCTTCATTTCATACCAACTGCATCTTGAGACTATCTGATTTCAAATCGTAAAACTTGAAAACTTTCTTGTTATGACAGTTGATGAATGCCCGAACTCCTGCTCTCACCACGGACTCTGTGAAGGGCGAACCTGCATCTGCGGGCGAGGCTGGGAGGGAGAGGACTGTTCGACGTTCACCTGTAAGGACAGGAATTTCTGTGGAGAGTTTGGCACCTGCGTAGGGCCAAATATCTGCAGGTGTAGAAATGGATGGCAGGTATGGATAGTCATTGTTCAGTAGCAAAACGCTTTTTTAGAACAAAAGCACACTACCTTCTGTCAAGAGCAATCGTTTCTTCCCCAGACTTCATTATAGCCTGTTAACTGCAGTCTAGCTATTCGGTCGTCTGTGCTTTATTTTAAGATGATACCAATTGTGTCCTTTAGCCCTTGTATATCTTTTATGATTCCATTAACTAGGGTCGAGCCTGTACAGTCAGCTACTGTAACAGGTTCACCGGCTGCACGTCCTGTACACGCGAGGTCGGCTGTGGGTGGTGCGAGCAAAGACAAAGTTGTGAATCCGGGCTGTACGGAGGACCAGACGTCTTGCCATGTATGTCGTGGTTCTACCACAGCTGTTTCACTGTGGGGGAAAGGGATCGATGCTCAAGCCAGATAGAGGTATTTTCTCAGAGAAATTGCCATTATGTTTTATTCTTATTGATACCTGTTAAGAACAATAAGAAAATAGATAGATTACATGCGTTTCTAGCTTTGTTCTAGATCTTTGCATTAATATTTTCTCCGTTACCTTGACATGTTGCAGCTGTTTATACTGACATCTCGACAACTTCATCACAGGTCATGGACTGTGAGCAATGGCAATGTAACCCCTCCCTCTCCACAACTACCGTGGAATCCTGTCTAAGATGTCAAGATATAGAAGGGTGCTTCAAGGACGTGGTGAGTTGTCAAGATAGATACTAGTAAGCCATATTCTACTATCACTCCATGATATCTTTTCTCAGAAGTCAGAACCCATAGAGATAGTGTAGGGAGGCCATGGGATTTGGTGATCATCATCCGTTTGGGTTGGTTTACGTCCACATGGACGCGTATCTTTGAGACTATTCTATAGCAACGATATCGATGATACAGATTTATAATGTAGATTTATGATGTTTAGAACTAACCAAGTCGGTCGAAAAGAGCAATCCTCCCATTGCACATACTCGTATCTGTAGCATAAAATATCTTCACAAATGATTATTTGATATCCAATAGACAACTGCAAAGATATCAATAGAGTATATAGTTCTCTTCAAAGACATTGTTATACTAGTATATGGCTAAATAGCTTAAATAGTCTCAATCAAACCAATAACCGAAACTAAACAATAAATTTGCAACAGGGAGAAGACTATTGCAGTGTGTGGAATGAAGATCAGTGCCCCAAAGGTTTCATCCAAGCACTGTACAACGATACCACGCGAATTGAGAAGATTCTGATCGGCCATAACGTGAAGTACGTCCCGTCAGACGACAACATCTTGTACAGGTGTCCTGTCCGCTTCTCCAGCTGGGGAGCCACCATGTTTGTGAATGAAGGAAACCTGGACATCTGGATCGGCCAGGTGCTGTCCAGTCCTCAGGCAAACGGTGTACTACACAAAGTGGAACAAGTGATGAAGACAGGTAAGAACATCTATTTTATAACGCTGGATTTTATAACGCTGGTCCCTATCCTTGGAGTTGGCTTGCAAAGTAATACATTGAACGTTCATCCTTTATCCGCAGGATAACCTATATGCGTTGTTTAATAAACGGTATGTAGGGTCCTCAAGTCGATGAGCGGTTGTTTTTGAATTGCAGTATTTTCAGAATATTGCAGTTTGGAACCACCGGCTATTTACTTGATATTTCTAAATACCCTGTTTTTTTTTCAAACAACGGATACAAGTCATCCCACGAAGGCAATCTAGCGTTAGCTATTCAAAAGAACTGCCTCGTAGACTTGCCTTGTGTTTCTACTACAGACGATTACACGGTGATAGTAGCACACCCGGCCACTCTGGAGGACTTGCTGGATTACAGTGACTTCAGCCAGGAGGTTCAGCTGGAGATGGCTGTGGACATGAAGAGGAACGAGGGAGTTCCTGAACTGTCTGCGGTGGAGAGGGTACTGAGTGGAAACGGGACACTTGGTGGAAGCACTGTTCGTGTCATCACAGAAGGTGTGTAGTAGCAGAAATGGTTTGTGTATGAATGATGCCGGTATGCATAATGTTTAGCATCTCTAAAATACAGAAAAACATTGTATAGGTAGCTGGTAGAGTGCTATTGGCGTAAACAAGCAATCTCTTGAGATGCAGTCTACATCTGTTCCCGGTGTGACAGCGATCTCGCCCCCCCCGGCGATCTCGCCCCCCCGGGGGGCGAGATCACTAGCGTTTTCGCCCCCCTTTAGCGTTTTCGCCCCCCCCCCCCAAAGCAGCTGGCTACTACATATTACAGGTGCGCTACCTTTTACTATACTGCACCTGGGGAGTAACGTATATGGTGTGTTATCTGGTACCTATATGGCACCTTATTACCGTACCGTAAGATGTCATACCTCGAAAGTCGATATTATATTGTTCGGTGCAAACATGACATTGAAATGAAAAAAGACAATTTTTGCAGCTGAGGTGGCATAAAACAGTGCTACTGCGAACGTATAAATCAACACCGTCTATGGTACGGAATACGTCAGCTATATGTTTTCAATTTGTCACAGTGTTTTCTTTCTTGTGCTGGAAACATTTCCAAAGCACTAACAAAAACACACGTGAATAATAGTTTCTCATTATAAACACTATCTACGCGCAAGTTGATATAGCTGTTGCTAAATGCTACACAAACACTGGTAAAGTACCTGTCTTAAGAAAAACGGGTAAATGCATCAGTTCCTAAATACTAGAAAAAACAGTCATGTTGGAGGTGAAGATATCCCTTGGCCAGGTGCATATACCAAAATGTGCGTTATTCTAATTAATACCTAATATTTGCATAATTAATAAAGACATTACATAGTTCTTTTGTGGTCACTTCATTGTAGAGACTTCATATTGGAGATATATAGGTTGCTTGAGGACAGGTGAATACAATGAAATACATCTTATGTCAAGACTAAGGTATATGCAATAATGGGAATACAAGGGACCAAACCCTCCTTGTCTGAAACAAGTTCAACTATCTTATTACCATGTAATTACGTTAATATTGATACTATGAATGGAGTTATGTATCAAACTCGTGTACTTATATCATTCTGAAACTACATTTTGTGATTTATACCAATCAA
This sequence comes from Branchiostoma floridae, assembly GCF_000003815.2. Lineage (NCBI taxonomy): Eukaryota > Metazoa > Chordata > Leptocardii > Amphioxiformes > Branchiostomatidae > Branchiostoma > Branchiostoma floridae. Next base: position 3,182,883 of record NC_049989.1, on the reverse strand, counting down.
CTTCTAAAATGTCATGTAAACCCGTTTTTTTGGGGGGGGGGGGCGAAATCGCTAAAGGGGGGCGAGGTAGGGGGGCGGGATCACTAGCCGGGGAGGGCGAGATCGCTAGTGATTTCGCCCCGGGGGGGGGGGGGGCGAAATCCCTAGGGATTTCCCCCCCGGGGGGGCGAAATCCCGGGGGGGGGGCGAGAACGCTGTCACACCGGTACAAATGTATTGCTTTTGGAAATCTATATGGTGTGTATATATGTGATTTAAATCTGCCATAATCGTTATGGAACAAACTTCACAGATGCCCCTGTCTACAAGTGCATTGGCGCCCGGGCTATGAATGAAGGAGAAGGCAGCTACCACCTGCTGATGAAAGATATCCCCGACCACCTATCAGTCGGTGACGTCATTGTCAGTAACCACAGCAACGGGATATTGGAGCAGGTTTTCCAGCAGACAAGAACACCTTACGGAGTCTTCATACAGACCCGGCTGCATGACTGCTTTACAAATTTTACGTAAGTGAAAATCACTTTTACATCACAGTGAATCTTCAGTTGGGATGTCTAATTAAAAATCATTCTTAGTCATCACTTGCTAGCGTGCTTTACCTTGACACCTTTATGACAAAAAAACTACATCTATGAAATGTGATTTGCAAATGGATTTTTCTCAGCTTCCGGGAGGACCTGAAGACAACGGACGGAGCAACCCTACCTGAGTCCCTGCCGTGTTCGGGCGGACCGGACGGGGCACACGGGCTGCTCATCGTAGACGCGGCAGGACAGGAAGTGGACCTGGAGACTGGCGACGTGGTGGTAGGAAGGAGGAGTGGCAGGTTTCTGGCAAAAGTGAGTACGTCATATGTAGCCACCATGGGTGCTGGTGGTTCTTGTTGGAGGTGTGGGGCGGCTGATTCGAGATGTTCAACAACTCCACGACCTTCGCGGTATAAGAACCTGGGCCATATGCGCAATGTTAGATGATTGCTATGTCGGCTGGTATGCCACACCAAGCATCAATTATTTCCATCATAATAATCTGAAAAGCTAATAGCTGTTCGCAAATCGTTTAGGTTCTGAGTATCACCGCTGCTCCTGAGTACGCGTTAGTGGAAGTGGAGCCTATCCTGAGCAGGTCTACCATGAAAATGCCACCAAGAAGACGACGACGTGAGGATGTCAACTTATCTCAAGCCAGCCATTCTTTGTACATCGTCCTCGAAGATGAATTCTCGGTACGATGTCTTTTACAGTACCCTATAAATTCCGGTATTTGTGATTGACATACATTTCTGTAACTCTAGAAACTCTGAATAGACTGTAATGATTTTTGTTATGTGGATAGGGGTTGGAAAGACAATGCCAATGTTAAGTTTCGTCCACTGGTGTGTGATCTGGGTACTGCAGTGCAATTTTTGTGTTTTTTGCCCTGCAGCTGGATATGCTATTGTCTTGATTTTTGGTAGCATTAAGCGGTGTACAATATAAATCTTTATCTTTCAGGACGTCACAGATAGTTATAGTATCAAACTATCTACAAGTGGGGAACTTTCAGCTGGAATCAAGCTTTCGCTTGCAGTTTCGACGTCAGAGTTTCGAACAGCCACGCTTAAAAAGGCAGAAGCGTTTTTCGTCGGCGGACGGCTAAAAGTAGGACTGGAAGGCTCTGTGGACGTTTCGGAGAGGTGAGAATTACTGACAACTATTTTAATTTTAGATACGTTTTAATGGTAGTTAACAGTAAGAATCACAAATCATACTAAAACAGTATGAGCAGAACGCCTTGCTTAAAGCAAAAGTATAATTGCTTAAGAAATTCAAAGGAAAGCGCCAACTCTCTCTCACTCCCATTATTTGATATGTATTTAAAGTGATTTGTACGTTTCATCCTCTTAGCGTATGGAGAAGAGGAGCTTTTCGGACGGAACTGTCTCCTAGCTACGCCTCTCTGTGTGTTAGCGAAGCACTGTGCATACCTGCTAAAATATGGGCGGACATTGTGACAGAGTATCAAATCTACGCCGAGGTAGGTAAGATCAAAGGGAAATTGCATGGTAATAGTCGACACAGTATAACTATGACAGGCGCTTGTCGTGTTGCTTTGGTATTGCATGTGTGTTTCGGAAAGATGTTTATAACTTTCCTTTGTATACAATACGATCACAGACCTGCGTCCGCTGTAACTCTCATTCTATTCATTCATATCATCAGGGTCCAGGCAGCATTCAAATGTCCTCCAACGTGGAAAAGCCAGACATTGACGGTGGTGGAAGCTGGCAGCCACAAGAAGGAGGTCAATGGTTCGCGTTTGACCAGAATGAAGAATCCGTGAGTATTTCACTATGTCGAACATCTTGTATAATCCCCTATATAAATATCAGAAAGTTGCCCGTTGATACCAACTTAGCTTTAGATTATAACATTTTTATGTAAAGCTAATAATCTTTAAGGTCTGACTACAATTTTTAACGCCCTTTCATACTGGCCTCTTGTTCTAAAATTGTTATAATTACCAAACACTCTCATGATAAGTTTACAAAGTTGCTTGCTCTCTTTCAACTACAGGGCAATGCAAATATCATGATATCGTCCTTCTCTGGAACTGCAACTGAACGTGGCCATCTCATCATATTGGAGCTAAAAGCGAAACCAACATTTTTCGTCGAGTTTCCCACAACTGGAGAAAGTGGCGAGGACGAATGGACAATACCATTAGGTAAACTGACTTCTAAGTATGGTATTTTAAGTGACCTAAAAAGTCACCTTAACACCTTAAAGTATGGTGAATGATTGTGAATCATAATATAACTGCTATCTCTCTGCAGTACGAGTATTTGAATCAGTCTTCTTGGCAAGAAAATGTTTTTTTCAATCTTTTATGTCTGTTCACAGATGTATCGGGTGAAGAGGATGCCTTTGGATACACTATCACCACATCCATCCAATCACAAGCTCTCCTGCGTGTATCAGCCCAATCGTGTTCAACCGAGTGCCCATATTCAGATAGACCTCAGCACGTTGGGGTCACCTCATCGTTGGACTATCTGAAAGGGACATTCAACGTAATAGCAGGAAACAATGATTACTATCAGGATCAGCTATGGAGACGTGAGGAGTGGATGGACTCGGACAGGTTAGATATCATATCTTACTGAGGTGACGCCACCTGGCTATAATTGGTGTATTGAAGTTTCGAATGCAATGTTTGATATGTGACACTAGTTGAACGAATTCATAGCGACGATGCTAGCAATGCCTAAGACTAAGGTCTGTAGGTTTAAATTCATGCATTTTTGGTTTAGTAGAAGGAGGGGAAGCGATCCTACACTTTAGCCATTTCGTATAGCTCTGAGAAATTTGATGCATATCTATTATTGCTATTATGTTTCAGAGATTGTAAAGCACAGCCGTCAAGTATCTGTACGGACACGTGTTCATGCCCCGATGGAGCAACAGGGAAGCCACACCCAACTATAGAGGATTTCTGCATGTGTCCTTGTAACTGTGGAAGCGGGAACATAAGCTTCATGGTATGAAATGACCTTCCTTACTAGTGACCAAGATTTTCGTCCGATAAGTACATGTCATGTGAATGATGAGTCAATTTTGATAAATAAACGAATATCAATTAACATATTAGTCCTAGGTGGTAACCATGATCTTTTAGACTTTCGGGAAAAGATAAATTACTCATAGTTTGTATCATTCCTTCATAACAGCATCCAGACATTCCTGGTGACGGATGCAACTGTAATGTGTGCCCCGATGGAGAGTTCCAAACGGTCAATAGTCAGGGACATCTACACTGCCCATGCCTGTGTCCTGACAACAGCACATCGGGACTGTCCAGCAATGGGAAATGTGACGTAAGCTGTGTATAACGAACCATATGGTGGATTAGCTCAATGTTAGCTTAAATTTTGTTTCTATTTGGCTGTTGAAAACAAGTTTTTTTTTTATTTCACCATGTAAAATAATTTTTGGTACATGACAGTAGTAACAGATATTTCACCTTTGGTTACAGTGTTCCTGCACCTGCGCTGATGGTAGCAGGGATGTAATAATGAGTGATGGCACCTGTCCGTGTAGGTGCACATGTAACAACTGCCACGAGTCGGTTCGCGGTCCTCAAGGCTGCATCTGTTCTGACAGGTGAGGTAACATCTCGTCTGGAGTAGCGTAATATAGGATTGATCATAAATGTTCAGGAAGTTACCTTCAGTATATCATGTCAAAACACAAGAATTTCCATTGATAGATAAATGTGGCAGGATGTATGATAATGCATGTTTCAGTTTATCAAACAGAAGACGACACGTACGAACTAAAGATGAAGCCAGGATGGTGTTCATTAAGATGTTCACGATTCCCAATGTCATGGCCGCTATATCTCTACATTTCTGCTATATCTCTATCAACCTTTTTTTAGTTGTCCTGACTGTGAGAATGACGAAGAACCCGAGTGGCAAGACTGCGTCTGTAAGTGTCCACAGAAGACAGAGTGCGGGATCCCGCCTACATGTGTGGTGGGGAGGATGGGGCCAGACTGCAGACAGCCAGACTGCAGGCCATGTCAAGGTACAGTTTTTAGTTAGCAGTCAATATTTCTGAAGCATTGTTCAAAGCTGTGACAAAAGGGAAATCAGCACGCTGGGTTTCTACCATGTGTGAGGTTACAACCGTTACATGATAACGTATTTGTTGATATACCACTTAACTGAGAGTAAATCCAGATACTGAGAAGAACCATATGCCGCGCCTCGCGTTATGTATCCTAGGATCCTATAGTCGCGTCGCCGTGGGTAACGGTACTGTATAACATCTATAGGCTGCTCTGGGAACGGCCGATGCACCACATCAACAGACAGCTGTCAGTCATCCTGCGTCTGTTGGCCTCAGTGGTTCGGCGACTGTTGTGAGTTACGCCGTCCTCGTCCCATTGGAGGGGACCCTCATCTCCAGACGCTGGACGGTGATAATTTTCCTCATTGATCTTTCTGATATAGATACAGAAATGTCTTTGGGTATGTTACAAAGTACATGTTAATCAGTGCCTTCCATCATGTATGATAAGATAATTCACTGAGTCACCTCACATATATCTATTTAAAAAAAAAGTGTGCCAGGTCCTAACTTCAAAGTTTCTTGATTGTTTTTTGTTGTGTCAGGAATACCGTATGACTACCATGGTATTGGTGAGTTCTGGGACTGTAAGAGCGTGTCCAATGACTTCGGCGTACAGACACGAATGTACGCGTATGAGAGGGCTTCTCTGATTGGTGGAGTGGCAGTAAAGGCTGGGCACAGTGTCGTCACCCTAATGACATTACCGATTGCAACAGAAAAGGAGGTTCCCAATATAAGGTAAGCTTTTCAGTGTAACTACTTACTCGCAAGAAGTCCTTTGTACTGATGATATTTGATTGTTCATATGTCTCTTTGATGTTGTATCAACGCACATGACAAAATAACAAAATACAACTATTTAAAGACACATGTTTATGTGGTTCAGGATCGACGGTGAACTGCGTCAACTGTCTGTCGGAGAGAAATATCTTCTGAACAACGGGACGATACACCTGCTCGCTCAGCAGCCATCTGCAAACGCTACGGAGTCAGGGGCTGTTATCATCGTGTCTATTACCTTCGCATCAGGTGAGGTTATTATGTAACCTCAAAAAGTACATTTGTATCTGGCTTAATATTGACAACTAGGTGTTATAGAAATATAATGCAATGATATGATTTTTCATTATTGACAGTAGGGCCAACGAGTTTACTTCTTCTTTTTCTAAAATAACAGGAGCTACGGTTTCATTTGACGTCCGGTACTCACCGAAGATGGGCCGGCAGTTTGTTAACGTTCTGTTCAGCCCCACTGCCACGTTCAAGGGCAACACGGAGGGGCTGTGTGGGCTCATGGATGATGATGATGCCAATGACTTCACCGGTCCGGACGGTGCAGTGTACAACGACTCTTCTGTATTTGCAGAAACCTGTAAGTGATGACGAAAATGATACCCTGGAGCCAAACTGTAGATTTCAAGTTCAAATTGCAAACTAGTTAATGAACATTATGCGAAGAGATGCTATTTGACAACAATACGTATACGTTCATTGTGTTCACAAGCATACGTCCAACGTGCGCTATCACTTACCAGTTCTGAATGTCGTTTGTTAATTTTCAGGGCGTATAAGTAACACCCACCACGGCTCTGGTCTGATGGGGTCCTGGTCCTGGAACTCTTCGAACTTCCATCCTGATGATATCATGGATCCTGCCTACTCTGACCCGGCACACCGCCCTTCTGTGGGAATAGATGGGCTGACACAGGAGGAAAAGGAAGTAAGTTCCGTAAAAGGAGGTTCACCTCCTACGGGGGTATTGTTTTTGGCTTGGTCTGTGTGTTATCTCAATTACTCAAGACTCCATTGTTGCAATTGTTTTTATTTTAGCATTTTGACGCTTAGTGGGATGCCAATGATGCACAGCAATCTTAGGTACCTTAGGTTTTAGAGCATTATAGTTCGACACCCCATTCTTGAAGGTGTGGCTTTTGCCTGAGTGTGTTTTTAAGCTTTCGCTGGCAGGGGGCAAACACCAAGCAGAGGTAAGTCTCTGATTGGTGTTTGTTTTTTTAGTACTAGCATAGGTCATAAATTAATTAAGTACCTTTACACTAAGACAGTTTGTGTGTGGTAATACCCTGCCTACATTGGTAAAGAAGAATATACTATATTGATTACAGTGGGTAACACACTACATACAAGTTTTGTTTATTGTTTATCTTTCAGAAAGCTGAAGAGATGTGCTTCGCTCTCGGATTGTCCGGCACTCTGCTGAATGAATGCATCTTTGACGTGTCAATCACCAACGACACAACCTTTACCGAACAGGAGGTTTTCAAAGGTAGAACTTTGCCTCTCTTGTACTGTACTTTTGGTATTGAAAGTGAATCATGTACTATTTTGTTTGTCCTTATACCCATTGTAGTATTTGCAGCAGTAGGCTAACTGGCAGTTCCTAAACACATATCAACTTGATGTTTTCTTGTAAACGGTTACCATTCCTAAGCTGATCCTGCACCCCATGGCCACTGTCACCATTGCAGGTTGTCCAAACCAGTGTTCCGGTAGGGGTCGCTGTGTAAGGGACCGTACGATATTTATCGGGGGGGGAGGGCTGGTGCGTTGGAAGTCCGATCAAAAAAATTTTTCATGGCCCTCCCCCCCATCAAAAAAAAATTTAACGTGACCCTCCCCCCCACCTCAAAAAAATTTAACATGGCCCTCCCCCCGACAGGCATCATTCAAGGGGTAGAAAAACAACGCCCGGCGTACAACTGGTATAGCTCATGCATGTCAAATGCATACCGGGTGACGGATGTCGCATTCACATGTGTATTTGAAAACAACAACAACAAAAAAAACACATTAAAAGTTGTAAAATCGTGTTAAGATCTGAAGCGATCTACTATTAGTGTAACTACGGTAAAGCATTGAAATTGGTTTAATTAACGTTACATATTCAACGTTACTAGAGGTTTTTATAAAAACCAAATCAATCACATTACGATACGGCCGATTTGCACTCTCGTCTGACGTGAAACAGATGGTGAAAACCGGAAGTGAAGAGATCGTTGGAAGCTACTATTTATTAAAAAATAGAAGATTGAAAACATATATAAAAACATTTGAAATGTAAAAAGCAAAGAAATGTTTTTTTTTATCAATCAAAGCTTTCAGAAACATCCGGCGCCATGTGCCGCAGCTGGTACGAAAATGATAAACTCACCCAAAACAAAGCAGGGCAAGCTCAGCACTTGAAATCGTGACCTGAGTTTTTAGATTTGTAGCTGACCGTGTGCTATTCGCTAAACAGAATCAGACAGGAAAATTTTCGTTTCCGTGCAGCTGGGAGAGAATAGACAATGGTGTGCAAAAAGAACACTGACCGTTGCAACTTTCCGCCCTGCATCCACTATGCGTCCACATTCGCGCGCGTCGTCTCACTGACTTCAAATTTAATCGTCCCCATATGTTTTGCACCACAATAGTACACGTGACTTGATCGAAGGCTCTGATTCGCTGAATGTCTGAAAGCATGACCCCTGACCTCCAGTTAGCGCGAAGTTGTGATTTCTGTGTCGCTTGCCCGCTGCTATTCTTCAATACGCAATCAGTTTTCATAGTGTCAAATCGTCAGTTTTTTGAGTGGAGATCAACAGTAATAGAATGAGAGACAAACGCGGAGTGTGGAGAGGTGCGTGCACGCGAAGAACATGCCCTGCAGACTGCACCGAGTATGATAGGGAGGACGGGAAAACTTCGTGTGGGTACTGTGGCTGTCCCCCTGGGGAACACCGAGAAGTCACCGCACCTCAGGAGACAAGTGATGCGCCGTCAGCTGCTTCTACTAGTTCTACCAGCAGCGCGTTCCACAAGGTACGGACTATCTAAACATATTCTGTTTCGGAATTTAAAATATAGTATAATAAAAGAGAACGTATGGTTCATTGCATTGCTTTTCCAATGAGTACCGCTTTCTACAAATTTAATAGTACAAACTGGGAATATGTCTATATTTATGCTGACCACTTTACTTAGCACCTTCAGGGATCATATTGTTATTCAAAATGGTCACGTAATTCTTCCATTGACTTTTATAAAAGAGAATGTTTACAATTCACTTCCTGCTTTTGATATACATACTCACCACAAAGAAATGCAAACTTGCACAGAGTTATTTGTCATGATGTAAAATACCTATCTACCTATTAAATGGTAAGAGGACATTCAATTAAAATATTATTTATCTCAATCTAGATTTCAGACAAGAGGAAGGAAAGCTTTGGCTGGGTAAAGCTGGCCAAGGCTGGAAAAACCAAGTTCGGCAACTCCATCCTGCCGGCATTCCATGAGGCGTACTACCCTGTGAGCCAGAACCCCGTCACCTTTCGCAGGGACTTCCTGGTGGAACGCGACAGAGAGTTTTCTGTGAAGGAAGAAGTGTCAAAGATTTCCCGGCTGATCGACTTCATCCGGGGTGACAATTCAGCGGCTGCTGGAAGATTTTTGTCCACATCATTCCGTATCAAGGGAGAAAAGGACAGTACCACCATACAGAACAACATCGACAAGCTGAAAGCCCTGCAGGAAAGGCTGTTGCAGATAGAAAAGGAGCTGCAGACCCACGACGCAACACTTTTCAAGTCAGGGGGGCGCCATGTCAAGCAAGGACGCACCACCATGCATGCTTTCAACACAGAGCAGCTGGACTGCATCAGTAACCTGAAGGCAACTGTCAAAGCTACACTAGAAAAGTTGGAGGACGCTCTAAAGAGAGTAAAAAGAATCTACAAAGTTGAGCGGACGACAAGACAGTCCAGAAAAAAAAAGCAGCAGCGGACCAAGAAGAAGAAGAAAAAGCAGGCGAGGAAAGAGAAGGGAGTGATGGAAGTGCTAGATGTGATTGCCCCAAACAAGGGTGATCCTATCATGGAGGAGGATATCAACACAGAAGACGTGAAAAAACTGGACTTCCACAAAGCACCATATGTTCTCCATATTCTCCATGAAGATAGTCTGACAATAGGTGCACGGGTGAAGATTAAGGACAGTCTTAATGACAGCTGTGGGAAGGTAGTCGACAGACTGGTAAAGGAGCGACACGCATCCTGCCGTGGAGACTGTGAGGCAGATTTCCTCTGCCCAGTAAACTGGAAGTGTTCCAGCTTACTGAGCCAGCTGGGTGGGGAGACCTACAAACACATGTTTGCCCCTGGGCAGACTGGTCTGCCTCAGCTCAGCCTGAAAGACATGGAAAAAGAAGTGCTGAGGACCTGCACTGATGGGGACATCCTACAACTCCTCGCCGACCATGGATGTTTCGAGCAGCGAGCAGAGGAGAAAGTCAATGCCAGACTTGCAGAACTGAAAGGTATGATATAGCCACGCAAAAGTGAATTCTTCAAAATAGACAACAGTAACATGTTTGAGATGGAAAGACACTAGGGTACACTTTATTATTCAAACAGGATTATTGTCGTTCAGTACCACTAAATGTAATCTGGAGAAGTACCACTACAACTTTCTGTTTGTCTTCCAAGTTCCATCTCTCACAACAGAATGCAATATGGGTTTACAACTTCTACCCTTCTTTCATATTACATTACAGAATGAAACCTACAGTCTACTTCTCTCAATACAAAATGAAGTCTTGACTAACAGCAAGTTTTTACTCATCTGAATACGAACAAAATTTAAGATGACAGTAACTTTCTGCTTCTTAAAGTACAAAATGTAATCTGTGTTTACAATAACAACTTTCTGCTCAACACCAAATGTAATCTGGGTTTAAAACTTTCTGCTGTCTTCTCCTCCCAAACCGGGATACAGTTACAACTTCATCTGTGCCTGTCCCTATCTCTTGTCCCTCATCTGCATCACAGTCACTGTCACTACTGGCATTTGCTCCTACCTGTAACACAACTTCATCTTCTACATCTGACATGTCACTGTCTGACTCTGAAGAAGACACGTCTTCAGCCTCACTTTCATCTGACGAGTCATCACTCAAAAGGCGGGAGCACACAGTTTTCCCTATGTGAGCACGAACCATGTCAACTTTTCTACCTTTTACTTTTCCTTTCCCTTTTCCTAACAGATTGTGGTGTGACAAGTACTTGTCCAGTTCAGCTACACGGAGATTTGCCAAGAGACCTTCTCTGTACAAACCCTCCCAATCATAATCTTCATACATCTTCTCTTGACAGGCTTTTCGCTTATTCTCTGCCAAAACAGCTCTCTTTGACTTCATTGTTTGAACAAGATTAATATGCTCCACATACTCCTTCACTTTGTCTTCTGGAACAATGTATTTCTGAGAAAATTCGTGAATAGACTCAGCATTATCAATAGACACTGTATTATTATTGATGGCTGCTTTAAGCTGGGCCCTTGGTTGATAGTCATCCGGAGGACGCCCTTCAAGTGGTGTTCTCTCATAGGGAAGGTAGTGGAAGTCCGGAAGCTGTCCATAGTCTGGATATGGTCGCGGGACCGGCGACGGAGGTGGTCCAGTGAAGTTGTGGCTTATGCAAAAGTCACACAGCTCCTGCTCTTCTGACAGATCTAACGAGAAATTATGACAAAAAATAGGATTTAAGAATAGTAAAAGTTTCTGTTGATGTGAGTATTCACTTTGCTCTCATTTTCATGCACAGGTGAGAGTGTCTTGGAGGATGTCTGGGAGAGTGACCAGGAGTGGGAGTGACCAGAAGTGGGAGAGACCAGAAGTGGGAGAGACCAAGAGTAGACAGTAGATATAGCCAATAGTAGATATAGCCAAAATTTGAATTATTTTAGTTACTTGTTAGAACTTGTGTCAACCATTATTACATCTCTTTTGTCCTTTACATGCTCTCGAGTATTTGGTACTTGCAGTTAGCCTTTGGGCAGAAACCTGCAAATAAACACATTATTATCTCACCTTTACAGCTTCCTTTTACATATTCCATGTAAAGTTCCCCGGTCTTAAAGTGCCTCTCTACGAACTCCTCAATCTTCTTGAAGTAGCTGTGCCCAGGAACTGAAGTCCTCTGGCTCTTAGCTGTCTTGGTGTACTGCAACAAGTAGTTTCGATTGTAGAAGAACTGTTGATCTGTGAGGAAACATATAACAAACATAGAGATTTATATCAAACATATAGATATGATATATTGTTTTCATACATTTGGGTTTCATTGTTGATAAGAAGTGTATGGTAGTAGGTAGGACAATAAAGTAGGTTCATTTTCTGATAGAAAAAGGTTTGAGTCAAATACCGGGTAACCATATGACAACTTTTGTTAGAGCTGTATGCTTTGTGTTTATATTTCAAGATTAAAGTGAGTCTGTTCCTAGCCACAGCACTGAGTAGATGTGTCAAATATTTCTATGATTAGAACTGACATTGAATGAGGGTGGGTACTTTGGGCTCATCATGAGTGTTTTATGTGTGTCATAATACCTGGCTGCTCTACAAGAAATGCTTGGGTCTTTCCTTTGGAAGGTGCGGGTGACTGATCAATTCTGAGCTTGACCTCCTCTGCCACTGCCCATGCATTCTTCTCCATCATCTTCTGTCGGTGGGCTTCCAAGTCTGATGTAGACATCGTAGAGACTTCTTCTTCAGTCAGACCATGAAGGGGGGAGAAATACTGCCACCTGATGGTCCCGCCATCACAAAGGGCATCACCTAAAAAAAGAAAAGAAAAATTTGATATATCATTAGTGTATTAATTTCATTTAAAGTTTGACAAGTTTATGATTGCTGGCAAAGTTGAATGATTGCTGTCAGGGCTAAAAGACCAAATTGTATATGGATATTGGACAGACAGGGTTGGTATTTATGAAACAGGTGATAAAGATACAATTTTGAGATCCTGATGTTTTCTGATACTGTGTCAAAATGATATTACAGAATACAAAAATGTATTTTAAATAACAATTTACTTACCCATGGATGCATTGAGCCTTTCTGCCTCGTTTTGCCCTGAATCTTCCCTTGCCCGATGTACCCGACAGAGCAGGTCGGTGGAATGGACTCTTGCCCTTTCTGCAGCTCGGAATCGTACCTAAAGATTCAAAACAAAACTCCTGTTAGCTTCATCCCTGTCTGCTCCCAATGAACATGTGCAGTGATGTATCTTGGATATTTTAGAATGAAATAATAGGAATAAAGCAACTCGATACTTATTTCTTATTTGCAAATAGGTAGCCATCAACACATTCAGAATAACTTTGAATTACTATTAAGCATCTGGTTTTTCTTGTTTACATTTTTACTGTTCTGTGATTAAAAGTGTTCTTCAATTCAAAAGCAGTATCAATTCATAGTCAGCAGACTTAATACTACATTGTATGAACTCATGCAGAAGAACGTTTAAATACAAGAATTGATGCTTCTAAAAATTATTGTTATCTTTAAGTTATGCATCAAATTAAACATATAAAAAAGATACTTACTTCAAAGTTGGACACACCGACGCCAGGTCCTGCATCTGTTAACTCAAGTAGCTGGGGGCAAGGTGGTGGCAGGCGCAGGCGGTTCAAGGACTGCAAGAAGTTGCTGCAGGTTTCGACAAACTCACAGTAACGTTGCCATAAAGGATTTCCCGTGGAAACCGACAATGCAGCTGCCAACTCTTCTGCTCTGCCAACGATGGTCTGCACTGTGTCCAACACTTCACTTCCAACTGCAATTTCACTGCCAGGGAGGCCTGCTTTCTCTTCTCTCCACTCTTCAATTGCACGTTCACACTGGCGCTTGAGAACTTGTAGCCGAAGGCATTCATACTTCTGGAACTGGCAGTCAGGCTTCTTTGTAACCTTCATTACATCACCTTTCATGGTGGTGTCCACGAAATAAAACGTACTGTCGCTGACCCACCCACAGAACTTCCTCACTGCCTTACTGTATGGGGTGCTGTCTGCTCCTGGCACCACCTCGAACTCATCAGGGCACTCCCGCCTCAGGCGCATGAGGTTTGACCCCCATGTCGTTCCATTCGTCCCAACATATGCCTTTGGGTGGATCACGGCCATGGAGAAATCCCTGGATGAGATGAGGTTCCCTTTCCCGGCTTCATCATTTGGCTTCTTCCTGATGACCCGGAAGGCTGACGGAGTGATGTAGACTGATGGCTCGGGAAAGTCATGTAGGGGAAGCTTCTTTGTGCGGCTTTCTTCCGTGGGCTGTAGCACACTCTGGCACCTGGCACCGGTAAATCCCTCTGTACAAATATATCAAACCAGGGCATGCGAATTAAATGGAAGCAAGGCAGAAAAAAACGAATATCATCACTTCCTAATCAATTATCATAACAGTGTGCAGTAACATAGGCTTTCAATGCCTGAAAAGAAAAGAAAGGAAGTCAGGATCGTAATGAAACGTCAAGGCTATTCTTGAAATAACTAGCAAGCAGGTTTTGTATAGTCTGTCACTAACCTGATGTCCCAGGGCGAAGGTAAGCCTTGTCATCCATGCTGATGATGAGACCATGGTTCCTGGATGCCTCCGACTCTTTTCCGAAAAGGTGCTCCTTGGCAAGTGCCACATGCTTGCGCTGGTGGTGAGTACACTCATTATCCCTGTCTTCTGTCTTTGGTGGTTTCTTTGAGCACCACAATCCTTTCCCTTTCTGAAAATGCAAGGTATTGTAATGACTACAGTACAGGGTTGGCAGGCAACAAATCATATTGGACAAGGGATACCAGAATGCAGCTGCCAGTATGTGTAGTTACTGTAGTACATTATAAATGTATTGCTATAATCAGGCATGTTTGTATTCATGATAGAAGCTTTCAAATAAAGAGCTACTTTTATAATACAAGTACTTTTTATCTCCCAAATAAACATAACCCCCGGAATACATGTAACCCCTGGAAATTACCGCACTGACACGAAAATTGTGTCCATACTACTTCTGTCTGAGGGAAAGGATGATTTCTATAAGCAGGTAGGTAATTTTTATCTATTTATGCCTGAGGACCATACCAGTAAGCATATAACTAACATACAGAAAAGCTGTAGATATAAGAAGGCACAAAAAACAGGGAATTATGGGCAGGAAAACCTATACAATTTCAATATATTCAAAATATTGAAGCTGGTGTGTTTATATGCCGAACGGCGGTTATACCGGCTATATAGATACAGATGTCCCAATTCAAAAAAAAAAAAACGAACATAATGGGTGGATTTTGTGCCTGAAAAAAATTAACAGTATTCGGGAGATGAGAGTACTTACATGTCTCTTTGCCTGAATTGACCGGACGTTTGTTGGTCTGGCCCTGGAGGTAACAGTGGACACTGATCGAATCAGCGGAGCTCCACGTTGCAGTCTTCTGTGGTTGGCCAACCGCAGCAGATCTCGGCTCTTTACTCTGTGGTGGGTATAGAGGACGGTCTCGTGTCGACGGCCATGGACGGTGGTTTTGTCCTCTGAAATACACAGTAAAATTTCATGTATCAATACATTGTGAACCCATATCCTTGCATGGAATTTTAATAGCATATTTTACTGCCTTATCCTATAAAGTGCAATGTGACTTCTCTATGAGTATGACACAGGTCACATGCCACTGCTGGTGCTTGGACCCCTCCCACTGGATCCACGCAATTTGAATGTTGAAAATGTTTGGATACATAGTACAGGCAAGTGCATGATGTGGACAAGAAAGGACAAGAAACAATCCATGCTGAATCAGGCAGACTTTACTTCAGTTCACAGTTCACTTGGAGAGAAGATGTAGTACACTTATCGAATCAATGTACCTATACACTTAGTCAGCCACTCCTCATCTTCTTCATCCAGTTTGGTTTCTGGTCCGGCACCAAGACTTCGATGTTTAATCCGTTGCTCCTTTGCCAGCTCGTTTGCCTTCCGGAGAACCGCTTGTTGGAAACATTGCTTGTAGTATGGGGTCTTCGATCCCTAGAAATTGTTGTACAACAGATATCAATAATTCATTGTACACTTGCTACAGTACACATACCATCTAAACAATACAATATTCAAATTATTCAAACAAAAATCCATGCTACAAAACACTATCTACTGTTATTTCATGTCACTTCAATATACAAGTACAAAATAATATGTAATAGATAGCATCAACAAGATTTCTATAGAACAGAACCTAAAACAAAGGGTTTTGTTTCCTTTTACCTGACACAAAAAAAGTAAGTCTGAACATATTTTACAAACACTAGAACAAAAATATTTAACAATGGAACATAATTACCTTCAGATTCCTCACATTTTCCAAAGACTCCTCTAGCATGTCCTTCTGTTCTTGAAGGTCACCAACCCTCTCAGCACTACACCTTCCTGTGGCCTGCTCTATCAGGTGTTCCGTCATCTTTATTCTCTCCTCGAAAATTTTGATCCTGTCGCGCAGCCTCATATCAGTCATGTCATAGGCTGCAATTTTGGTGTTCTCCCATTCTTCCAGCCGTTCCTTCAGTGACTTCAACAGCTTGGTGGCTCGATCAGGCTTTATGCCTAGTTGGTAGACCCGTGCTCTGGACTTGTCCGTACACAAAAGCATTTTTGCCACCCAGCGATCGTACTCATCGTTCATCGACTCGATGACACGCTTAACGAGGTCTACAGACAGAGGGCTTTCTGCAGGGGTCTGAAACAGTTCTCTGTCGTCATCCTGTCTGCACAAGTGACGCAAAAGGCCTGCCATGTTCACCGAGCCATTGTCATTCAAAATGACAAGCTGCTCGCCCGTCGGTCGCGTGTACAGAAGTACGGGAAGGCCGATATCTTCATCCAACAGAGTGTCACGGAAGGCTACGCTGGTTGGTGATGTCTCAAAGAACGAAGAAAAAAGTTGGTGGGTGTATTCAAAGTCCAACCAACCCCTAGAAGACTGCTCGTCAGCAGTTACAGGCCTGGCTATTGGGAGTTGTAACTCTTCCAGGATTCTTGCAAGGGCCGACAGTTTTCTTCCTACAGCAACGCTTTTTGTGCGATCCTTCAATCCGGATAGCTTCTCCATTGTGTCCTCTGTATCAAGGGGTTGCAGCGACATTCGTAGCCTTGGGTGAACACTGCTTACTGCCCGAACGCTGCTTCGTTTTTGAGCAAAACCTTTGTGTTTTTTCTTCTCCGCCATTTTGAGCCGCGATCCGGTATGTTATTCGAATAGGATTATGGGGGATTTTCGCTGATACCATTAGATATGTAGGGGTGTATTACGAACATTTTTATATAGCAGTCCTCCGCGGCACGTACCTCCCGATCACTACGTACACATGACGCATTTTACCGGACGCATTGAATATTTTTCAAACATAAAATGGTATAAACAATTCTTTAAAAAAAAAGTAACATGGCCCTCCCCCCAACTCAAAAATTTTAACATGGCCCTCCCCCCCCAACGCACCAGCCCTCCCCCCCCGGTAAATATCGTACAGTCCCTAAACGGAACCTGTGACTGCATAACGGGCTGGTCTGGCGAAGACTGTAACCTTGGAAACTGCACAGACTGCTCCGAGGATCACGGCAGGTGTGAGCTGGGGTTCTGTAGGTGCGAGCCCGGATGGGAGGGAGCAGCCT
This sequence comes from Branchiostoma floridae, assembly GCF_000003815.2. Taxonomy (NCBI): domain Eukaryota; kingdom Metazoa; phylum Chordata; class Leptocardii; order Amphioxiformes; family Branchiostomatidae; genus Branchiostoma; species Branchiostoma floridae. The sequence goes on along the minus strand of NC_049989.1, from coordinate 3,165,776 downwards.
GTGATCAACAAGGTAATATCTGATTGTCCTCTGGATAAAGCTTAGAATACGTTTCACGAAAAGGGTAATGGTTTCAATAAAAAGTACTTCAGGGTAACATCTATGCTTTATTTCCTTCTACACAATACCGACCATTTAATGTTCACTTTTGACGTATAGTTGATATATTTATAAGGGAACGCTTGCTATTGGGTTGCCATTCCAATTCGGATTTCTAATTATTTATTTCCATTTCATTTGCTCGCGTAGCGACATGTTTTGCTGTGCGAAACTGCACCAGTAATAACCATGGGATATGCATAGCCACAGATGTCTGCAGCTGCAAACCAGGCTACATCGGTAAGTCAAACAAGCTGACATCTTAAATAATGTATTTGGATTTCCATTATGTGTGCTTACTGCTATACCAGCATTGAATTTATATTAAGGGCCTCTGTCAAATCACAATCCTGATTCAGCAACATCTATGCCATCCAGGTGAAGACTGCAGCAAGGTTCCCACATGCGGAAACGTTGCTAACTGCACAGACCACGGAATTTGTGTGGACTACGACACCTGTTTGTGTGATGAGCAGTGGGCAGGTGACAAGTGTGACCAGTTTTCGTGTGCAGCATTGGATCACTGCTCTGGTAAGTAACGTTAAGACTCATATCATTTATTGCTTTAACTTTGAAGGCAAACAAAGGATCGGTGTAAACAAGTTTATTGTTACGTGGCCATTTAGATAACATACATTTCTGAAGTTCATGTCAATTAGAAATTTTGTTGATTACTTTCAATATGGACACGATGACTTTGCCATGCAGGGCACGGTCGCTGTGTGGACATAGACGTCTGCTACTGTGAGCAGGGCTGGACGGGTAGCTCCTGTGTCACACCTGACTGTCCTGCTGTCAACCAGTGTTCCCGCCAGGGAGACTGCATCGGTCCGAATGTTTGCCAGTGTATCAGTGGGTATCAAGGTCTGAACTGTAGCCAAGCTCAAAGCTGTCCTGAGTTGCAAGAATGCAATGAAAACGGCGCTTGCGTCACCAGTTCTGAAGGGCAAAAGGAATGTCGGTGGGTCTTCCTGATGTCATATCGTACATCTATGACTTTCATCTGGTTTTGGAGAAATTACAATTGTTGTTTTATTTTGATATCACTTTTTGCATGTTCCATGCAGTACAAAACTTATCAAAATCACGAGTTGCCATTTTGTTTCAGCTGCTTCCCAGGGTTCAGCGGTGCCAGTTGTGATCACCCAGACTGCACTGAACAGAATAACTGCACCAACCACGGCAGCTGCATAGAGCCCAACTTGTGTCAATGTGACAGTGGGTATACTGGAAATGACTGTGCTAACTTCTCTTGTGAAGCATTGAGCTATTGTTCCGGTAAGTACTGATTGATTACCAAAGTGCATGAAGCTTGATAATAGTGAACCTACTCGAATTGATCATAAAATGAAATTAACAACTTCATTGATAGGACGTCCATAAAAATGTAATTTCAACCCTTTGATACAGGCCATGGACGCTGTGTGAGTTTCGACACATGCAGCTGTGATCCTGGCTGGTCAGGTGGTTCCTGTAGCATTGCAAACTGCAGCAGCAAGAGTGACTGCTCCAGCCAAGGCACTTGTGTTGCCCCAAACACATGCGAATGTTTCCCTGGGTTCCAAGGGGAGGACTGCAGTGAAGAGAACTTGCCAAATGAGAACCCACCTATATTCCAGCAGGACAGATACGATGCCACAATACCCGAAAACCAGCCGGTCGGTACGACAATAATAACGGTGTGTGCAAATGATACTGACAGTGGACGTAACGGTGAGGTCAGGTACAGGCTTGTCCAAACAGGTTTGGATGATGAAAACTTTGCAGTGCATCCTACTTCGGGGGTCATAACTTCGGTCGTTGAGTTTGACTTTGAATCGTTGGAACACACTTCGTTCAGTATCATCGTCGAAGCATTTGACCAGGGGGTACCGACACTTACGGGAACAGCAACGATAACGATAAACATAACGGACCAAAATGACAACAAACCTGTCATCAACATTCCTCCTGACACCGAGTATAACCTTCAAACCATCTCCCCCATCGGCTTTCACGTAACTATTGTCCAAGCTACTGATGCTGACAGGTCCCACGATAACTCCAAAATCACTTATGGAATCCCAAGTGTCAGCCCCTTTGTTTCCATAGATGCCACAAATGGTAGTGTAACCGTTACCAGCGCTTTGCAAAGTGGTACCTACTTGGTGAGGGTCAGTGCATCAGATCATGGTTCACCACCAAAAACAGACGAAAGAAGTTTCCGAATGATTGTGACAAATGTAAGTACCAACACAGCTCCACAGTGTCCAGACGATCAAAGGTATGAGATTGCTTCTCATAATCTTACAATAGGATCAACAATCGCAACCATAGAAGCAGACGATCACGACAATGGTCCAAACGGTAACGTTTCCTACAGTTTTAAGACAAAGGCAGGCGAGCTGGCAAACCTCTTCAGCATTGACCCGTCAACTGGTCGGATCTACGTTGAGACTGAAGTACCACAGTTCAACGACACTTTCTCAGTTGTTTCAATGACAGTTGAAGTCAGAGATAACGCTGTAGATTCCATGTCCTGTGAAACAAATGTCGTTGTAGTAATAATGGCCCCTGAGTTCAGTGGGACCGTGCCAGATAATGTATTCCCGACAACAACGCCGCTAGCTAAGACATCTGAGCCACAAACCACACCTTTTGATGAATCTACCGCCGGGTCGACAACGCAGCCAGACATTACAACAGAGGAAACTGAGAGCTCTACAGTTCTTCCTACATCAGAAAGAGCGAGCACAACCAAAGAGTATGAAGGCATTACATCTCCAACAACTACAGAAGGTAAGGGTGTATTTGGTGAATACTTTCATTAACATAATTAACAGGTAAAAAAATATCAGAAAAACTACTATGATTGTAGCACATATCAAAACTTGTAACATGACATTTTCCATACCCAGACCTTCCTGTGGTAGTGGAAGCCCGTTTCAGAGGTGTCATGAAGATCGTGAATCGTGGTTGGAATGATGAACTGTGGGATCAAGAATCGAATGAGTTCAAGATTTTGGCTGCAGAAGTCCAGCAGGAGGTCAGTATATAAGGTCATTTGGTCTTTGGTATTATTCGACATTGGCATTTTTTGACAATTTACAACATATAACTATATACTCAATTTTGCAGCTCGAAGATTTTTTTGAGAGGGGGGAATGAGCGGCCGAAAATTTATAATCCAATCAACATAGCGAAAATGCCTTTATTGTGATTTGTCTGATCCGTGTTTATAAGTTATTTCTAGAAAATCTAATTCAAATTTGTGTTCTTTTCCACATAGCTGAATAATCTGTTCAATAACAGCAACCTTGGGGATACATTCGACTCTGCTGAAGTCACCGGATTCTCGTAAGTCAGTCTGTACTTCAGCCCTTATAAGCTTTAAGATTTACCTTTTATGAATTATCACTATAAGTGCTACATTACACACATGCACCACCTTGTTAATGGCATTGCCAGCACTGAATTTGCAGGTCTTTAGCAAAATATCAACTGCTACACGTTTTACCTACGAGACATCATAGTCGTTTGGTTCGCACATGACATAACTCGTAGTTCGACCCATTCCCTTAGACGGCGATCGCGCTGCGACCTCGCTATGACCTACATCGAATTTGTGTAACTCTTAAGTCTTGATTTAATAATTGTAATATCATGCATGTGTAAAAGTATAACTGAAAAGACAAGAAAACACAAAAAGCGTAAAACAATTGTTTTAGGCTATATAATTCGTTAAGCCATCTGTACAATCTTAGATCGCAAAGGGGGTGCAGCGAGGTCACCGTCATATTGTAATGGTGGTGTAACCTGCATTAAGCCTTACTCAATGACGATCCGTTTCTGTTGTTATATCCTACCTAACATGTTTGTTTATTGGTTATCTTTCAGTCCCGGAAGCATCAAAGTAGACTTCATGGTGCTTTTTAAGTCATCCGCACCCATTGCCAGCGATACCGTCCTGGATGTGTTGTCTGGGAAGACAAACATTAGTGGTCTGCAGATAGATGAGAGTGTCACCAGCATCACAGGTAGTGCCATGTATCTAAAGCTAATCTCATCTGCAAATTTAAAAAGATACAGGGGCCCGGCCGTACTCCAAAAAGCCCAAAATGATCTAAATGGGACCGCAGCATTACCAGTCAGTCCACGAATTTCTAAATGTTACATAGCTCAACTTTTTAATAAATATCTTAACGTGCCATTTTTGTATTTCCAGAGGTGACTGCAGATGAGGACAATGTTGGTGAGCATGTTTTTCTTGTTGATCGATCATGAACGACAGAAATACTCATCTTGTCATAACTAGGTTTTACCAAGGAGGTTCTCCTTGGTTTTACTGAGTCCACAAGTGACCTATTGTAGACAACAATGGTTATGGTCGAACGTTGAAGTTCCAGCTAGTCATTGAGTATATTGTTATCGAACACGGCACACGCCGTCCAGTGCACTCTTTATAATCGCTCTTAGCTTTTAGACATACAGGCCACAGATCTGCATTTACAGTAGTTTAGATACATGTACGGAAACATAATGGTAATTGAAATAGTTGAACTGTTATATCCAACACAAAAAATTGGACTTATCCAATTTTTTTTTTGACATTCCTTGACAAAGACTGTTCAGTCGAAAATTTTGGGTGAGTCCAATTTTTGTTTTGGATGTTACAGTTCAACTAGTTCAAAAATGACTTACACAGATGAATTTTCAAGGTAACATTAGTCTTGGTTATATTAGTTTTCCAACAGTTATCAATATTCGATGACACGCAGACCGTTCAAGGCGGACGTCCAGACGCGATCAAGATCATAGTTCTAAAGATGAACACTTATTGTTTCAGCATGGTACAACGACCCGATTTACATCTCAGTCATCTGTGTCGGCGCTGCAGTCGTCGTCACAATCATCATAGTACTGGTGATTTGCTGTGCTACAAAGGTATGGAAACAGTCGCAAAATCAAGCGAATGACAAAAGGTGGTATCTCACTGCGCTTGGGGCACCGGTGCGGCTCTGCCGGGTTCGTTCACTGCGGCACTGTGGTGTTATTTTCGCCCTTTTCTATGATTTAGATATTGCGTAATACGTAAAAGTATGAATTAGAAGATGACAAAATACACAAAACGTAAAAAATCGTTCTTTATCTCTGAAATTGGTTTAGTATCTTTCGAACCCCACAGTGCCGCACCGGTGCCCCAAGTGCAGTGAGATACCACCTTTGCATCAAGGACGTTATGCTTGCTGTACACAACAAGATATGCCATGCGTTAGAATGTGCATATGAAGTATTTGACAAATGTACAGATTACCCAATATTAACTTTAAACAAATTTTCCCACTCGGCAGAGTCGTCGCAAGCCCACATCTGGGCGCAATCTGTGGGATTCCGACTATGCACAGCGCCGGGTCCAACAGAACATGCTGATTCCACGGGCAAAAGTCTCGCGAGATACTGCGAGACAGATGTACCACAACCCAGTGTACAGCGTCAGCGAATGATCAGGAAAGAAAACGCAAGAAATGTTCAACGAACGTTAAAGGAATACGAAGACTTGCAATTTTTTTTAAAATTTTCGATTGTGATCAGTTTTATTAATGATATGTCAATGATATGTGTATTTGATGAATCGAGAAATGTATTACAAACTAAATTTATATTAGTTGACAAGTGTGAAGTATCTCTATGATGCTGTTTTAAGAAATTGCTGTTTTTTGTACCGCTGACAAGTGTTTGCAGTGGAATGTGTGTTTATAGATAAATAGATTTATAGATACTATTCCATGTATTACCTTGAAAGTTTGATTTCATGGAATTCATGTTGAAGTTTATAGTTTTACGAGTAGTTTCAAAAGTTTCCCTTTGACACATACACGTAACTAACACTCTGAGAGAATGTTTCAAGTAATGTTCCTTCCTATAGAAATGAATATTTTTGGCTATCGATAGAGGGTATATACTGTAAATATTGTAATGACTCCTTTAACACATTAACGTATCGATAAGCGTGACGGCAAACAGTCTAGACAATGACAAACTATCGAGCTTAGACTAGTACTAGACGTAATATTTGCTATCAAGTGAACCAGAAATTCCATTTTTTTGCTACTTTTGCTCCTTGTTTTTTTTTTCCATATAAAAACAGAATTGATTAATCAACACTTGTCATGGAAGACATTCAATGCTTGCCGAGTTAAAAGCTTCGTACACGTTTATTTAGCTTGCATTCTTGAAGCTAGATTGTGAGCACTATAATTGTGATTAAACGAATACACTGAGAGCTCGTGTTGCATTACTTCAATCCGAAGCAAAGTGTTTCTTTCAAACCATGAAGATTGTCAATGTTGAAGAATTTCACTATTCTTATTTCGGTTTCTTAATTAATATTATAAAGTTATATTGTATCCTATTCAAATTATATTGTATCCTATTCATTATGCGATTTGTACATAAATGCGTGGCGCTTACACAGAACGCTGATAAGTATCAACTCTTTAAGTATCTTAAGGTCACTCTTAAGGTCACTCTAAATGTGTACACAAATGTCTGGACCTGATTAGAAAAGGCTTCACAAAGATTTTTTTTGGGGGATTGTCAAATCGCGAAGATCCCTATCACAGCCTAATCTGCAGTACCGCTCCCGGCCGCGACAATAAAAACGGAAAAGACGACCGCCTAATTGTCAAATTCGGGAAGGGGGGAAGTCGCAAAAGGCTCGCAAAATTTGACTTCCGAAAATTCGACCATTCAAAAACCAAGAACGATATATATTTGAAACATTTCACAAACAAGGCAACGTTAGTAAATGATATGTTTCCTTCGCATCTATAGATGTGGTCGAGTGCACATCAATTCCTGTAAATTATCAATGTCTGAAGGGCAGCAATGTCCATATTCCAATCCTATTTTATGAAAAAGGAAAAAGTTCTAATTGTCTATCGATTTTCTAATTGTCTATCAATTTCTGTCTGTCTGTCTTTCAGTTTTCCTTTTACCAGTTATGTGTGCTAGTATTAAACGGTGCAATATAACATTTAGCGCATGGCGGAGCCGCTTCATGGGGCGGCGCTTATCTTGTTGACGGGTCTAACTCAGGTTCCCGTGCATAACTTTCCAGGCATGCACACTACCTTCAAGTCTAAATCACCCTGTCGTATATATTACTGATTGTGTATTTTCGTTATATCTAGCCTGTGTATCGTCCGATTTGCTACTGGGGACCCCTATGCTCGATCGGCAGGCTACGTTGTACTTTCGCGCCGGTAAAATATCTAAAAAACAAAACTTCCTTGTCGACTAAAAAATCCATTATTGTACGGTGAGTATAGTGTCACACATAGTGTCACGGCTGTTGACAAGCGTCTATTTGGCACCTGCTAAGATTGTAAGAAGCCCTCAAGGCTTTACACGGACCTACAATCTCGCTAAGGATTTCGGCAGGGCCCTCCTCAGAGCTTTCCTTATCAGTGGTGGCGACACCTAGCGCCCTGTGCTGTCATCACCGCGGCCGGCGGGGAGAGGCTGGGGGAGGAACTCCACATCTTGAAGTCTTCAGCGGGCCTCGTCACGTCACAACACCCGGTAGGACGTCGCCATGGCAACCAGGTCATGTCAGCTCCGCTCGCAACTGTTTATTTCGACTTGAGACCAGTCGGGCACCACAAACAAGCCGGTTACGCGGCCGCGGACAGAGGAGGCCGAGAGAAGATCCCGGAGGTGGTCACAGTACAGTTTCAAACTGAGGTAGCCTTAGAAGGGACGAAATATTTCTTCAGCATTCCTAGGCTCAGCAGGCCGCTTTCCAAGACTCTTTTTCCCGCCTCACGTAGACAGGAGGAAGATCACAGCCCGCGCAAGGACAGTTGGAGGCAAGAGGATAACACACATGGTCTGTTGGGGATCAGTTGTGTTCTAGACGATCTCATGGACACAGGGTCAGCTTGAAGCGAGTAGGTGCAGTGAAATGGCAGCGACTTCGTTTGAGGCGCCGTTTCTGGTCGCGAACGAAACCGCGACGGAAACTTCCAGTGGGGTGCCCACCTGGCTGACTTGCCTCGAAGCCACCTTCATGATTGTCATCTTCATGTCGTCCGTCATCGCGAACCTGATCGTCTTCGCTCTCTTCTACAAGAAGCCGTCCCTTCTGAGCATCTCCAACCGTTTCGTCTTGAACCTGTCGGTGTCCAACTTCCTCATGTCGCTGCTGGTGACTCCGTCGGTGCTGGTGTCGGCCATGGCCCGCAGCTGGATTTTCGGAGACGCGCTGTGCCAGGTACGTGCCCGTTTGATTTCAACACGCATTTAGATCGATCTACGATATATTCATAGATGGATTCAGAGTTACCAAATAGGCACAAAAAGGTATCGCCATGTTTGAATCATCTCTAACTAATTGGATACAGTTCTACCTGTAGCTGGTTTGCTCCGCCAAAGGGCGGTTACATACTGGCTATGTAGATACAGATACCTTCGGGGTGGCAGTTGATCTGTATCAGAAACCGATCCGTGGGGGATCGGTGAACTTGACCGAGAAACAGGCCCATGTAATGCGGAAGTTTCCCCTCACGGGAGTGTGGTTGTGGAGAGAGTCAGGGTCCTGGCTCAGGCCAAGGCCGGAGGGCTTAGCGGCGAGGTCCCCGTAGTGCCAGGCACTGAGAGATACTCACCGGGTCATCTCTCACAGGAGCCCGTGTGCAGTCTGGAGACGCTCCGGAGAGGACACCTACCATTTGTAACTAACACTCACTCAATATGTCTGAACGATTGGACCGTCCTAAATGCACAATAGTCCGACAATAAAGCCCCTAGGTTCACATCACTGTATCTTCGTAGTCTAACAGCAGGCTCAAAATGTCTGTTCGTTTTTCTCATGGCCATGATCAGTTCTGTTGTTGCACTTGGGTTCTATTGCACTGAGTAGGAAACAACAAACCGAGTGCAACAAAAGTAGAGTGCAATAGAACTCACTAAGTACGCCATCGGAAAAAATGACTCTTGGAGCTTGCAAAGGAGGCTAGTATTTTCGAACATCTTACGTGTGCTATTAACTGGGCAATTGGGCGACACTCCCGGCACCACAGAGCTAGAGACAGTGACGAGCCTCCGATGGTATGGTTACCAGGCTAACTTCCACAAGTCCAGAATGTATTATGCTGAACCGAACAAAATGGATGATCCTGTCTATAAATACGACAGAGTACCGTTCTCAATAGACGTGTCTAATACGATACACATGTACTAGTACATGCTGAAGCCGAAATAACCGCTGAAAATTAAAGGTGAAGGTGAAGCTAAAGTCAGTCCAGATGGATGCTTTTGATGACTTTGCCATAAATGAAGGCTCTTTGAGTGCCTATTTGAGCGTAATTGAATTTACACAGGTCATTCTTGCGCTACTTGAAATAGGATGACACCCAGCCTATAATAAAACCGAGGTATCTCGATCACTGAAGCTGCGGCGCGTTGTTGGCGTCGCTGCAGCAGAGCGATTTGACAGAGTGCTCAACGAATTTCATCTTTAAAAGTCCTTTTACGCGCTTTGTGTGTTTTGTGGTCTTTTAAGTCATACTTGTGCGTATAATCCCATTATAAAGTCAAGGGTAACACAGATTTGATTAAGAACGCAGTGACGCCACTAATGTGCTGCAACCCAGTGAAATACCGGCTTAAATCCCCTTCCCAACATTTCTATTTGAATGAAGGAAGCATAAACGTCACTTTAATAATGACTTTGTGAAAAATAACGAAAAATAAAAAATACACGGAATACCTCTTCCCAATAAATATAGTGGAAGAAAGTTGGTACACCCACAAGGTTGTAAAGATGTCCATCGCGGCCGCAAGAAAAAAGGCGAATGTTATTCCACCCAACGTCCCAAGTCTCAAGAATGTTAAGTCTGTAGACGTAGCAGTAAGTCTTATACACTAATACTGTGTCTGTATCTTCTTTAATGCCCTCACACTTCAAAGAAAGGATTATAACAGGCATTTGGCACGGGTTCTGAAGTCATTCCGTCTTATTTCTCTATTATGGATACATTGGCAAACTTGACTGTATGTAGAGCATTTCTTCACAAACGCTGTTTGTTTGCGTTGATGGTGATTCGTGGAAATCGTAATCAAATTTTCACCGCAGGACTAGACGGCAGCTCAGATCTTAAGTCGGGGATTCCTTCTTGGTGTGTAGCAAGTTTCCTCTACTTTGTCTTTGAAGAGCCGACATAGTTTCCACCACACTAACAACATTGACCTCAAAGACTCAATCAGCGACCCAGTGGCCCAGGCAGTTTGCGCTAACTTGTTTTTGGCTAGCCGCTATGTTTGTAAGAATTCTGGTATCCGCCGGAAAAAATATACAGATCTTTCACAGTGAGGCCCCTGTCACACATAGCCGACCTTCTCCAGACCATGTTAGGGAGCTAGTCGACACCATGGTCGTTGTAGTTGGGCGATGAGTCGGGGTTAATTGCCAAGTACTAATCTTTGAAAGCCGTCATCGTTAGCCGACTACAGATTTGAAAAAAAAAAAATTAAAGACAGCCTAAGACACATTCTACTCGCATGCGATCAGATGAGGGAGCAGGATTGAGGAGCATGTATTCCAGGCTAATCCCAGCCGGCCTTGGTTGAGAAATGTTCGGGAGAAATTCGGGGGAAGGACATGAATGTGTGACAGCCAGGGGCCCGACAGTCTTCTGTTTTTACTCAGTGTCAGTCCAGGTCTATGTCTGTACTATGTTATAAAAACTAGGTCACCCATAACGTATGGACCATGCCTCATCCAGGTGTTTTAACCATTCCGATCTGTCAGGTCTGAAGTCGCTCCTCCCGGGGTTGACTCCAAAATCATCAACTCCAAAATAAAGTCGTCTTCATTCGCTCAATAAGTTGAAGGAATAACGACTTACAGTTGACTTGAGTCGCACTCGGCCCCGCTTCGATCTAAAATGGATTTGTGTAATCCTTGATTTCGTAACTGGAATATCATGCAAAATGTAACAGTACTGTACTACTGAAAAGACAACAAGACACACATAGAGTGTAAGAAGATTCGTTTTTATCGATGAAATTTGTTCAGTTTCCGTTCAATGTTAGGCCGCTGCGAGGGCGCCGCCCTAGAGAAATTGAAGCATTAGAAAACTTAGACACAAGGATTGTCTGTAGTCTTGACTAGTAAACTCCAGGCTCAAGTCACAAATCCAAGACGAAGTTAACTTTCTAACACGCTCCAAGACTGGATTTAAGTCAATACGTGACTTCATTTACTACACATGAATGGCTAGAGATGGCAGGCTGGGTAGAGATCCCGACGGCGGAGTCTGTGAATCAAAGACAATTCCCTTAGGAGACTGTCAGAACTTTTCAACATCGATTCGTGTCACTTAAGATCAATGGACTGACTTGAAATTAAGGATGGATTTAAATGAGAGACTGTCCTTTCATTATCCTAGCATCCTGATCCGAACCTCGGTCAACACATACACAGAGACTGCTATAGTTATAGAGATCTCTGTCGGTACAATTGTCGATTCTGCCAGATCGCCATCTCTACATTGACGTACATTTTTGTATGCATTGACTATGCTACCATGTTTTCACTATTCGTTGTGCGGTCACAGAGAACGATGGTCCCAAATTCTCAATTCTTAGTCCCCATTAAAAGAGTCTAAAGACCAAAGTGCCACATGTTGAAACATGTGGAAATGTATACGTTTTGTTGTTCAGATTCAATATATTCTACAAGGCCACTTACCATCCCTGTCTCTCAAAGGCCACGGCGGAGTTATCATCCATTCCAGGGGAGCAAACCTGGTATTCAGCGTTGGAATGTTCAACCTTACTTGATGCAAACCTTGCTAAAATGGACGGCACGACGTTTTGTAACGGAAACGAAGCAGGTCCGGTATCTAAAAATGTTCTTTAGTGACCTTATCATTGCGATACCAACGACCTTCACAAAAATATATCTATATGGATATCTGTTAGATACGAAACAATCTTTTTACGCTATATGTTCTTAGTTGTTGTTGCATTTTCAGTCACACTTTTGCAAATTCTAGTGCATATTATTTCAAAGGGTTACACTGTCTAGATACAATAGTAAAAGTATAGTTTTTTTTCTGCACATGTATAAACAGACATTGAAGAGTTCTTCATGATGTGATAGGCATTTGGCATCTGTTGATTTTGTCCCTAAAACACCAATGTAAGGTGATCTCTGAATCGTGCAAAGCGTGAAAAATGCATTCGTTGCGGCCTTACGTTAGGCAAAGGGAAACAAGGGGAAAATGTACAACACTTGGTCACGTAATCTCTAAGAGTGATATATTGATTTAAGCATCAGAAGCATCAGCTACTAATGTTTGATGGAACAAAAAATTTCACCAATTTGTAAGAATTCCCAACACTATAGGTAGAAGTTGGAGAAGCAAAGAAAAAACGACGATATTTTACCTAATTTGATATTAAATGGACAGCCCACATATCTACAAACATTTGTTTCGAAGATGATAATATCTTAAAGAAATCTATGAATAGCCTTTGCCCTATTGATCAATAAGATAACCTTATTACGGTGTTAAAAACAACAACTTTAAATACCCTTTGACTCAGAACTGTACCTATCACGTAGCGAGAATTATTTGTGGTAAGTTTATTCGCCGTGCAAAATCAATGTCCTGCGCGAGCATCATCGATTCGTTTTTCCTCCGGATACACAAGTCAGAGTTAGGAAAACAAAAATGCGATTTCTACCATATAAAGACCTAAGATTTAGACTATATTGTCTTCCAAGAAAGTGTGTGTACGAGCCCCTCTGTTTTTCAAGTCACCTGACTCGTAGGAGTCACGCGCGGGGGGTCGGTGATCGTTTTTTGGTATTTGGGTCGGGCTATTTTTAGCGGGGGAAAAATTAACGAGAAATCCAGACCTGACAGGAGCTTGATGAGAGAGAAATTGCACTACACCCTACCCCCGTGTCATAGATGGGGTCATGAGACTTGAGAGCAAATAAACTGTTTTGAACTGGTAGGAACAGAATTAGTCGTTCCATGCAATAGAAATAAAAGGTGAAGCCTATTTTAGGCCAAAGAGGCAGTGAATTGTTATCCACCGTGCCTTGGAAGGCATATCCCAACCCTCTCCTTCTAACGAAGCCAGGTACCCGATTTTTATAGATCTTTATTGACACAACATAAGTACAGCGACTTTCGCCTATGGCACTGGCTGCAAATACACCCGATATTATTATTATTATTGTTATGAATAGATATGAATAAATGTTGACGTGTCATTTACACTTCATCTGCGTAGAATGATCTAGAGTGAGGAATGTCTTGTGAACTGAAATGCCTTTTCCAAAGGGAACAACATTGGAGACATGTCAGGGGCTTCGAACCTCTGTGTCCTGGACCAAACACTAAACATTACACCGAAACGACGCCCACATCAGCAGAAATAACAATGGCGTACCTAGTTTTCTTGATTTAATTGGTCTGTCTATTCGCATATGATATCGATCGTAAGCTTTGCTCCATATTATAGTAACGCTGACACTTCTTTTGTGTGTGTACACTACGTTGTATTTATTAGTTCGCTGGATCCTCAGTACTTAGCCCGTTGGGAAGTTACCTTATCGCACTTCGTCTTGTAAAACATACGACGGTTGGTAAAGACTGAATCATTCCATGCCGCAATGAATCAAGTGAAAACGATCAAAACAGTCTGTTTTGTTTCTGTTCTAAACACTATCTGAAGAGTTCCCGTTCTGCCATTGGTCCAAGTTGATCACCCCACAGTGCATAACACTATGGTGCCACTTGCGATCACAGGTTACGAAACTACATGCAACTGCGCCACCTTAAAAATAGATTTGCTGCGAAACAAGGGAAAAGTTCATTGACTGCGTTTAACACCCAATGTCTACTAGACACTTCTAAGACTGTGACCGCTAAGCTGCCAAAGTTTTTACAGATTGCTTAACGAATTTCATATGTTAAAACGATTCTTAAACGTTTTTATGTGTTTTGTAGTGTTTGAATAACAAACCTTGCATCGTATTCCAATCAAGGGTTACACAAATGGGTCGCCGTATGGAGCACAAAAGAAATGAAAAATATTTCTTTTCGATGTCCGATGATTTTGTTTCAGTGAATGGAATCTGTTCTTGCGATAATTTGAGTAGTTTTACATGAAACAGAACAATGAATTGGTAATTCATATATCTAAACATTGCCAACCATCTCCAAGCGAACATCTGATTGTTGACCTTGAGCCTAGTAGTGGAATACAAAAAGACGTATCCAGAAAGAAGCACTTACGTTGCACAAAATGATGTCTGTGTTTTGATTTACGCCATGATTTACTCAACATCACACAGCCGATGCTTGTCGAACAAGACCACAGCATGTCCGGGACAAAAGATACTACAACCAGACGGTCTGCTGCAGTATGAAGGTTAGGCGCTAGGAGGCACATACTTAAACTTGACCTTTATGTCCACAACACCTATTGACATACCAAAAAGTAAATAATCACAAACACACGCACACACAAACAAACAAACAAACGGAGCACAAAATTACAGATTCATCTTTCATAAACTTCAACTTAAATACTAGTTACTAGTATGATAAAAAGTTCCATGTTTTTACAATGAATACGTGTGTTTGAACACGTAAGACAGGCTGAAGAAATGAACAGGGCGTACCCCCTCTGAACTAGCTCGACCCCTAGAAATAAGCACTGTTTTCAATTTCTCAACTAGAAGGACGAATACTTCGGGCACGTGGCGCTTTGACACCCCTTTGCTATAGAGGCTGGAACCAAAAAGGATTTGACAGATCGCTCAAAGAATTGCATAAATCAAGACAAAATTTCTTTTATTTTGTGTGAAGTTACTTTGTTGTCTTTCGAATCATACTTTTACATCTAGAATTATATTCCAGTCTTGAAATAAAGGGCGGCACAGATCCAATTGCCGTATACATGTAGTTGGCAATGGTTGGTGGAGCCAAGCGACAAGATTCGTAAATTATAATTAGTTCCCCAAAGGGAAGGACGAATAATCCGTAAACGTGGCGCTGTGCACAGTCTAACAGGTGGTGGTGTGTATTTATACAGAGATAGCGTGCCACACAGAGCTAGCTGTAACATGTAGTCATACATCTCCGAGTTATCACACTCTTCTAACGTCCAAATCTGCCACGGTGCGGTTCAGAAGATATACATCACTGCACCACATGTCAACCGCGCGAGTTCAGTGAGCTATCAAAAGCAGATGTGTCGAGGTAAAAATAGAACGATAGAAAAACCGCCAACACGATGTCTCGTCTGATTTTAGCCTGGTACCAGACCCCAACCTCAAAAATATCAAGACACGATAGATGAGACACGATAGATATTTGAATGAGGTTGGGGTCTGGTATCCAGGCTAGTCTGACATTGGCCTCTTTTATCATTACCTTCGCAAAGAAGGTTATGTTTTTGGTAGCGATTGTGTGTTATTTTTTGTGTGTACGTGTGTGTGTTTGTGTGTGTGTGTTATTGTGTGTGTGTGTGTGTGTGTGTGCACGCGCGCGCGCGCGCGTGTGTGTGTATGTATGTGTGTGTGTGTGTGTGTTTGTATTTTTGTATGTGGGTGATCAATATAACTTGATGAATTGTATTAATATATAATATGTAGGTAGTTCTTGGCGAGACCTTGACATTATTGAATGTTGGGCCAATTTTCTGCGAGCCAAAAATATACAATGTCTCTGGACAAAATTAATCTACAAGTCAAGACGACAGAGCCTTGTGAGGTCTTCTGATTCTTTGCCAGGACTAAATCCGATCCATACGGAGATGTCTCTAATAAAAGCTAACCACGGTGCTTTTATAAACAGACATGAGCAGACAAGATATAGAATGACTGTGAATAATTTAAAAGACCTTTGTTGTACGTTAATGCTCTAACAAGCTAAGTACAGGTCGTAGTGATTAAGCAGAAGTACAGAAGCCAATTGATTGCACAACGGATTAACGCACACTTCTGTGAATTGCACGGAATCCCCAAATCCCGAACTAGTGCGGTCCAGCTAGACAATTTCACATTATTGCACCATGCGGATAATTTCACGGAATATGCTGAAAAATGGGATGTGCAATCAAGCGACTTCTGCTGTACAAGAAACGATTAGATTTTGTGCCCCCTAGCGTTTTTCTACGGTACTGCAGTGGAACGTCCGGTTTTGATATCTTACGTTCTGGACATGCTTTGGTCGTGATTTTTGACTGATAAATAGCTCTTCCTTTAAGATGATACAATCCATGGACCTATTTTGAAACATATTGTCCTGTTTTTTCAGGTGGCCGGAGTACTGACCACGCTCCTGTTCGCAGCCAGCATCTGGACGCTGGTACTGGTCAGTCTTGACCGCTACTGTGCCATCATCGCGCCGCTGCACTACGCCATGCGGATCACCCCGTCCCGGTGCCTGTACATGATGGCGGCGGTGTGGCTGGTGTCCGCCGGGCTCGCCGTGCCGCCCGTGGCCGGCTGGAGTCGCATCCAGTACCAAGCAGAGAAGTGCTCGTGTACGGTCGTGTGGGAGACAAGCAATCATACTGACAGGTACGTGTAGGAATCATCCTATCTTTCTACATCAGTCGGCCTAGTAATCAACCTCCATGGGCCGGCATAAAATAAAATAAGGAGGGTTTAGTCACATCCAGTACCAAGCCAAGAAGTGCTCCTGAACGGTGGTGTGGGAGACAAGCAATCATATACTGACAGGTAAATGTGCTAGCCAGTGAAAGCCTGGAAAAGACACCATCGCATAAATCCCGGATTCTATTCGCTGGTTTGTGTTATGCGCCTGTATTTGCATAATTACAGACACAAGATAAAACAAGAAATTGAAAAAAGGAATGAATATTTCATGCAGGTATGAGATCTCCGAACTCTTGTTTTGATTGTTTTATGACCGCTAGTTACAGTCCTTATACTTCCATATACTTAATTTTTTCTTACCTTTTCTTCTTCTCTTTGTCCAAACTACTAGGTATTACACCATCTTCCTTGCCGTGGTCTGTTTCGGCTTGCCCTGCCTGATCATGGCAGGCGCGTACAGCCGCATCTACCGCGCGGCGCAGAAGACCACTGCCCGGGCCCGCAGGAACAGCGTCTTCCCTGAGCCCAGTTCCAGCACCGTCACAGGTAAGGCCTAAGTCACATTTCCAAACCTGGGCCCGGCCGGGCAGCTTTTGGAGACGAAAAAGTACGATATGAAAATTAAAAGGCACCAAACTACAGAAGACATAAGGAGAATAGTCGTGGGTATTATTTGTGTACTGTAAGTATATGCTCCTCTCACACACTCCCGGCCATGGCCTCCCGACTTTCTCCAGATCATGGGTTTGAGTTAGTCGTGAGCTAGGAAGGCCATCTGTGCGTGGGATGAGAGGTCTTTAAATGTCGTTTGCGACGGCTTACTATACATTTTAACAAACCAAATTACTCAGGAATATCATATTCTGCTTAGGTACGATTAGAGGGGCAAACTAATATTAGAATACGTTGAATTATCCATTTCAAGCTCTGGCCATGGTCAATTCTGAAGGTCTTCCTGATCTCGTCAATATTAGTTCATCTAATATTATAAAGCATCCCGCATTCTTACAAAGTTGCACAGTAAAGCATTCAGTTTGAGGATTTCTCTTTATAGAAGAACATTGTTTTAACTTTTTTTCTAGGACTTCGGACTCCGAAGAGACGGTCCAGCACCGACAGTATCCGCTCCACCTTGCGGGGCAGGCGCGCGTCCAACGCGTCGGACCATCCGATGGCTCACATCCGGGACGACTGGATCGCCGCGAAGACGGGCATGGTGGTGATGTCCACCTTCCTGCTGTGCTGGATCCCGCACTTCACCGTCATGGTGCTGGAGTCCACCCTGAGCGAGCCGCGCCTGATCCCGTCCTGGGTGGAGCGACTGGCGCTGTACCTGGCGCTGTCGTCCTGCACGGTGAACCCCGTGGTGTACGTGTTCCGGTCGCGCGTCATGCGGCACCAGCTCCAGGCGCTGTTCGCTCGGACGTCCTGCACCGCCAGCGGACGGAGGGAGCGGGTCTTAGAGCTGACCACTACGTCAGACTCCAACCAGCTACAGGTCAGTAAGATAAGCTATAAATGTTAATATAGTGATCCACCTCCACATAGAAGGCAATCGCTGAGCGACCGTATCGCGGTCAAAACTGAATTTGTTTGACCATTGAATTCAAAATTTGATATAAAAGTTTTAAAAAATGATATAAAAAGCAAGAAAACATACAAAATGTGAAAAAAATGTTCTTTATCGATGAGTTGAACGAACGGTCAAATCTGAAAAGTCGCTCAGCGGCCACAGCCTCTAGTGGATAGGGGTGTCTGTACGGAGATCCTACAGACTGAAAACCTGACATGTGTTTGAAATAATGATTAATGTGAAGGTCCCTAGAAACTTGAACTGCTTCTGAGCTTTCTGGCAAGTTCCTATCCATGAAGTCATCAGTGCACGTGGAAAGTCGAAAAGACGAAAAACGTTGTCCTTAACTGCCCTCTTTTTTGCACTTTATCTACCTGTGGAATCAAACCGCTTGGTTGGTAAACCGCCACACTGGCACACACCAGCACCAATTGCAAGCTGGCGTTTGCTGGCAGTGGGCGTTTGGTTTTGGCAACATAGGAGGGGGCGCAACCCCGCTCTTTACTGTCACTGAAGCAATCTCTTACACGCGTTAGTTCTCGATCCTTCTCGTCTCTTTCTTGGTGGGTTTCATTTCCGCGGTTTTACGGTGACTTCTCCACCGCGAATTCATAAACTACAGAATTGTTGCAACCTCGGATTTAAAACGCCGCGAAAACCTCACCACAAAAAATACAGAAAAATAGAGCCACTGGCACTGCGAAAGTAAAATGACTTATGCTACGGTCACACTCAACGGGTGCCTGTAGGTCACTACCCGAAGCCACAGATTTGCCCCGGTGGTCTGCCCGCCGTCTATATGACTCCGAGTTAAAATCAACCGGGGGCCCGGTGGTTTCACAAAAGTTAACCCAGAAGCCGCTGCTACATAGGGATCACGTCGAAAAGTGAAAAAAAAAGGCCCGTAAGCTACCCGGCCGGGCTTCTTTTCCCCACTTTGACCGAAACATTTAGCAGCCCCTCCACTGTTCAGGCCTCCGGAGGAGTTGACTCAATATTCAAACTACTGCAAGCGAGAAAATTTGTAACACAGGGTCAAAGACTAATAAGCCATTTCTATTGTTTCCTCCCCAGGTGAACAGACGCCGTGCCTCGGGCTCCTCCCTCCCCACCACCTCCACCTGTGCCAGCAGCTCCTCCCAGTCGCCCAGCGGCCGGCGGGAGCCCAGCGTCGGCTCCCTGGCAAGCTACACCAAACCGCCCATGGTCACCATCCACGAGCACGATGAGGAGGTCACGTCCGCAGTCGTGCACAGCAGCGCGAGCCCCGAGCTCGTCCTGGACTTCAACAGTTTAACCAGGAGATCGTCGGCGGACGGTAGTCCGGTTTCTTCTGCGCCGCCCCCGACGCCGCCCATGTACACCGTCCCCGTGCTGACGGTGTCCGGACCGACCGACCTGGACGGGTCGTCCGAGGACATGCACGATGTACCTCTTCCGTTTGGCTGCGTTGTGGACATGGTCTAGAACAAGAGCATGGCTGATATCATACCCGATATGGTGTCTGCTGTCACACGTTTGGATTACGCTGTCTCGACTGAGGCGCAGCCAAGAGACTGGCCTGGATGCCAGACTGTTTCCAGAGTCTATACAGGCCAGCTCTTCGGCTCTTGGCCCGACAAGCGCCCTGGAAAATTTCGACTAAGGGCCAACATGTCATGGCGGTCCTTGAGCCGAGGGTCTGGCCTGTGTTGGCCCCGAAAACAGGCTGATATCTGGACTACGTAGTAACCATCTCAAAATCCATACAAGTTGAAACCCTAGTCTTATGGATGACGACAGTCACAGCGACCATTCCTTGCCAGGACGTTGTAAAACGTTATGGGTATCTACCACTCGGACGGAGCGTCAAGTAAATCGGACTTACGTTGTATGTCAGCAATATTGATGGTTGAAAAGTTGTCATGTACACTTTTTATTCATACAACGACAAATTGTATCTATTCCCCGCTTATGAGCCGCAACAGCGCATTCATGTAGTATTGTTCTGGAAATTCCAGATAAATTATTTTGTTAAAGTTGTATATCATATCATATTATATCATATCATATATATATATGTAAATAGCAATTGACATATATTCAAAGAGCATAATATCTTTTACTATTACACTATTACTAATTTATTTGTACAAAGAATATGTTGACCAAGTAATAACTCAACAAAGCCTTTCTACCTACTATTTATAAACTCACGGGGGTTACTTGTTTTCTTGTTCTGCGTTACGGGTAACGCCTTGATTATTTTACATGCACGAAAATTGTCAAGGACAACCCTAACAACGATATGGAACGTTCAGCCATTCGTGTCTCGACAACATAGCGGTGACCAAATATTACGTGCAATACTATGTGCTATACACATGGTTTCATAACACCGAACTAGCAATAAAGTTATAGAAATGATGAGCACGCGTAATTTTGTGTCCTTATTTCAAGTTCAGATTGCGTATCTTGACTTATTGCGAATAAATAATGAAATGCATGCCAGCGCAGCAGAAAGTAAAGAAAACAACAACCTCCTAACCATAAAATAAAAGAAAAATTAAGCGCCACACGTCACGGTTTGACATCGGAACTAGCCGAAACTACCATACAGGGAACCGTCCGGGGAAGAAGTAGGGGCAACGGCAGAGATGGGAGGATAATATCAGAGTGTGAACAGGCATGACACTAAAAAAAAGTGGGACACTAAGAAATACAGAAAACTGAGAAGGGCGGAGGAAATTGGTTGTCATATCTTCTGTGGTACGTCAACGGCCGATCGAGGACTAAGGGACAGATGTGATGATGAAACGGGATTAGCATAGCAAAAATATGTCAATGGCACGCGTCCTTCATGTACGAAAATGTGAAAATATCTCAAACAAACAAACAAACAAACAAACAAACAGACAGACAGACAAACAAACAAATGATGCAAACTAGAGTTCGGCGACCTCATACCTCCATGAAAATTTAGAGCTTTCGTAAATTTCATGCAATTGACTAACACATTAACATAATGTATGCATGGTGTTGTTCATCATTGACTAACGTACACATCTCACAATTATAAAATTCCCATTATTGATCATAAAGCGGTTTTGCAATTTTTACATAAACTATGCAAATAAGCTCCTCATTACCACATTTGGTATCTGCTTATACTCCACCTATCATAATTAACATGTGTTACACTTATTGAAGTCCAGTTATTGAAAACAATGGAATTATACAATTTCCTCATTAATTATGCAAATTAAGTCCTCATTTGCATAACATGTATATCATTATGAACATCTTTGTCTAAGGTACCCGCATGCCTAATATGATGCCAATCTGTCAATCCTTTCTGCAGTTATCCGCTTTGGAGTGTCTTGACAAAAACGCCCCTGCAGTTCCACAATTAAATGTTAGAGGGCTGAAACTTGCTCCACTTGGTCATGGCACTAAAAGCTATCTACCACCTAAATGTCAAGACCATAGCATGTCTGGAACAAGAGATACATTGAAAAAACTGCTATGATATAATATTCTCATTAATTATGCAAATGTACTCCAATTTTGCATAATTATTATCTTATCTTGTACAACATTGTCTAAGGTACCTACATACCAAAAATCATGAAAATTCGTTGTTCCCTTCTTGAGTTATCGTCTTCAGAAGTTTTTGACAAAAATGCCCCTGCTATCCCAAAATTAGACGCTAGGGGGCCCAAACTTATGTAATTTCTTCCTGAGCACAAGAGCTATCTAATACTCAAAAATCGTGGCCATAGCTTGTTTAGAACATCGAGATAGCAAAACCGGAAGTTGCGCTGCAGTACCAAGGGGAGCCGCTAGGGGGCCCAAAATCTAATCATTTCCAGCTTTCATCACACACTACCAACACACCAAGTATGAAACCAATCCATCCAGCCGTTCTTGAGTTATTTTGTTTACACACACACACACAAACACACAGACAGACAGACAGACACACAAACGCGGGGTAAAATATAACCTCCATGACATTTCATGGAGGTAATAAAGTCACTTAAGCTTATTGTTTAACGGATCCTAATCTGATTTTTCTATGAGCTTGGAATACTACCAGAATGTAAGGTTACTCCAATTGAAGCTTCGAAGGAAAATATGACGAAAATATGTAGCTTTCATGAATAAACAGAGGTTCAAACAACAAACGTTTAATCTGATTATATCCTTGTAAACAGCTTTTATGACAAGTAGTTCGCTCACAGCAGACACAGGAAGACGCCCAGTCCGTCGCACCTTGTGCTTAAGATCGATACAGGTTTCCTTGTCTCCAAATCGTTGTCATGACGTAAATATCGCCTCGACAAGCTGGACAACGTGGTGTCAATGTGACATATTTTCGAATGCTCGTTTGGAAATTTTGCATTACATTGCACGTTCATGCATACTTATACTTTCAATGACCACGTGAAATCTTTTCTGACAATTTGTGAGAACGTGTGCCTTACAATTTCATCTTTTTCTAACGTCACAACGTCAAAATCACTGCCTATGACATTACCTCAAATAGAGGTAAATTATTACATAAGGCTGGCAATCAACTGGATGGCGATCTCGCTGTGCCTGGAGCACCCTCGTACACGTGCGCTCCCATAGACTTTACGTCACCATCCGAAATGACAAATACAATCCCTTAAGGTAGTATCTCACTGCACTTGGGGAACCGGTGCGATACTGTGCGGCACTGTTGTTTTATTTTCGACGATTCTTTATGAACTAGATATTGCGTAATACTAAAATGTATTACCTAGAGGACAAGAAAATACTTAACACAAAACGTAAGAAAATTTGGTCTTTATCTCTGAAATATGTTGAGTAATTTTCAAGGTCATACATTTACGTATTACGCAATATCTAATTCATAAAGAATCGTCGAAAATAAAACAACAGTGGCGCGGTAAACGAATCCCGCAGTGCCGCGCCGGTGCCCCAAGTGCGGCGAGATACCACCTTTGCAACATGTATGAGAGGGGAACGGGGGGGGGGGGGTTGTTAGGGCAGCTAGAACGCGTGATGTCAACGTGACACATGTCGATCACTTATCAGAATGTCCTTGTGTCAAATCTCACCTCGATGCAAATTTCCGAATAGATAAGGACAACATGGCATCAACGTGACGTCTATTGTAGCAGTCTTTAGGCACATCTGCCTTGTATCTGTATATTTTCCTGTATCTATATCATTGCAAGGACGAAACAAAATGTTCATTGTTTCAAGGTAGTCGTTTATTTACAGATAAGAACAACATGGCGACCATGTGACATTTGTCAAGACGGCCATATTCTCAGAACTTTTGCCTTGTACTTTGTCTCAAGATCAGGTTATCTCTCAATGATGACGTAAAATAAGATGTTCAGTTTTTAGATAACAGCAGATTGTGTCATTGTGACATCATTTATGATGGGATCACAAGTTATTTTTTAAGAAATAAGAAGTTATTTTTTGGTCATAAAAAATGTTTTCATGACACAAAATGTTCCATTTTGATAATAACGTGACGTCAACGCTTGAATCTAAATGTAGACCTTTCCAGAACCCTTTTCTCTGAATTTGTCATCGAATTTTTGGAAAATCAAATCCAATATTTTTACATGTGGCTTGTGACAGGTGGCCGTATCAGGTGGCTGGCCAACAAGGTTTGACAATGCGTATGTCTTTTCTGATAACTAGCCATTGGTCATGGGGGATCCATGTACCTCAAGAGGATCCTGGGTCCAACTAGTTAGTAATTTGGCGACCCTGGTTCAAATTTTGAGAAGGCAATTTCGGTTAGGGCTGCACCTGTCTTTCTGAAGGGGAGTAAAATAATGGCTCTGGAGGCGCCTTAACTTAAGCACATTTAAACCGAAGGGCTACCAACCCCTGACTATGAAAATATACCCTGCCACAAAAACAGCAAGAAATCGTGACACTACAATGTGTCATTGTGACATTCGTATCGGTGATCAGGTCGAATAGTCCTGTAAAAATAAGTCTGATGACGCAAAACTTTGCCTTAATTCGTATATCATATCAAACAACGTTGTGTCAACGTGATATCCGTTGACATGATAATTCTATCGACCATTTGCCTCGTACTCGCAAATTTTCTTGTCTCCCAATCGTTGTGATGACGTAAATATAGTCTCGACATGATAAGGACAACGTGGTGCCAATGTGACATCTTTCCGACCAGTCATGTGGGAATTCTTTCTTGTAAATTTAAGCAACATTTTTTTCGATGGTCAATTCCGGAACTTGAGTTGTCAATGTGCATGTGTTTTTCTGAAAATCGCGGTTATGATGTCCAATATTGTTTTGGTCAAGAATTACAACGTGGTGAAAACGTGACATTCTAGACGGCTGTGATCATTTTCAGAACCTCTACCTTGAATTTGCATATTTTCTTGTCTGAAGATCACTCTGATGACGTAACTATTGTCTGATGACGTAACTTTTGCCTAGCCTCTTCTGATAACGACAATGTGGAGTCAATGTGACCTCATCTGAAATCCTGATTTTGTGACCTGTCAACTTGTCCTGGACTGTCAATGATTAATATACCCAAGGCTAATCCAATTACGTAAAGTGTTGTTTCAATATGTGTGTTTTTCAACCAACTGACGATATCGTTGTGTTCGCATGACGTCAGGATAAGGTTCATAGTGTGCTTGTAGCACGTACATTGTGGGTTGTAGCCTAAGAACCATCCTCCGTATACGTAGTGACCGCTGGCTTGATACTTTCGCTTGCTAACCACGGATTAGCAAGCGAAAGTATTGAGCCAGCAGCCATTACAGAGAATGGTTCCCAGGCTATGTTGGTCGGTGACTTGTTCGATAACATACTTCACTTTACGGATGTGGAGAAAAATACGATTCATATATCTACAAATGCCATGCCCCGATGCTGTGCCCTTGGGAAAGGCACTTTAGACCAACGTTATATCTTGACTTAACTCAGGTGCATCCTCCTACGCAGAGACACCCAATAGCCAAACCGCCTGTCTCGATGAACCCTGCTCTTTCAACCGTCACTCTTATGTGGACACCCCCCCCCCCAACCAGCTGTCAGCCAATCAGAGAATAGGCCTTTCAGTTTTCAAAAGGGGTCTCGCGTATATAAGGGTAAGCTCATTATTATACCCTATCCAGACTGGGGGGTGGGGGTGGGGGGTGGGCGGCTAAAAGTGCCCGCGCCAACTTTGACCTCCTATAGCTCCCAAACGGCTTGTGCTAGGACAACTAAACTTGGTGAGTTTTCCTAAAATATTGTTGGGCAACAATTTTAAAAAATTAGGTAAGTCTATGATTTTTCGTGTTGCCATGGCAACGGGTTTCTGAAAGGCAAATTTTACAAAAATCACTAATTTTGGTTTAAACAATGGGATTTTAAGATTTTCTTGCTAAACTAAACTTCTTTTCATATATCTTTAATATCTAACACATCTTAGTTGAACATTTATAATAAATTATTCATAATTAATGCTAATGAGATGACGTAATTGCTCAAAATCCAAGATGGCCGACAATATCATGATGAAAAGTATAACAAGCTTATTTTCACTCAAATTTCATCACTACATGGTATTTTCTTACAGAAAACATTCATGTGAACCTTTAAATCCATTTTCAATGGGTTTTAGCGTTATATGTAAAAAATGTATCTTGCCAAATTTAAGGTTGATAATCCAAGATGGCGGATAGCTAAACTACAGATGACGTCATTCTATGACGTCATTTTGACGTCGTTGCGTCGGCTTTTGACAACAGAAGTCTTACAACACTTAAATATTAATAAGAAACCTTTATTGGTAACTTTTTGACTGAGATATTTAGGTATTATGGGAATTCCCCGTTTTAGCTAAAAATATCAATTAATGACGTCATAATTACGTCATATTACGTCATAAGGATATAAAAATTTCAGGAATTATAAAACTCGATGAGCACAACCTTCTCTACAAATTTGGTGATCGTACAGTAAGCCGTTTTGAAAATACGAAGGGGGGGGGTCGAATGAGACAACCCCCCCCCCCCCCCACACACACACACCCCCAGGCCAGGGAAGGCCCAAAAAGCCCAGTTTGGATAGGGTTAATATTTAGAGGCAGGGCGGTCAGTAACGGTTGAGTGGCGGTTGAAAGAGCAGGGAACATCCAGACAGGCGGTTTGTCTGTTGGATGTCCCTGCGTAGGAGGATGCTCAGGAGTAAATGAGTACCCAGCTTTTTCTAAGGACGTCCCACAGATCGGACGTTGAATGGAGAACCACGCTTATCGATAAGAGTAGGGGTCTCTTCCGGTGTGATCACAGAAATCTGTCCGGATATGCAGCTTGTAATATTTAGTATAAATCTGATGTGTTTAGAATACAATACAATACAATGCAATACAATACAATACAATACAATACAATACAATACAATACAATACAATACAATACAATACAATACAATACAAAAGGAACATACAATAAATTAAAAGCCACGTCCCGTCTGCTTGCACAATTGCACTCATGTCTTGTATCCAGCTTAAGTGCTGTGGCGACTCACATTCTGATTAAAGAAACAGTAACGCATACAGGCGTCCTCCTGTCTTGAAACACAGGTCGACCTTAGCATGCACTGTGTTATCTCATTTCTACATCCAAATCAAGCTCTCACGGACACGGCACATCAAGTCTGTCAGAGCTATCGGATCGCATCGCTATCAGTAAGGTTGGGACACCCTGAAACGATTATGGCATTCCCTAGACCTGTTTTCTCCGATAGAGCGCTGTAAGACAACTCTTTTATCAAAGCTTAAAAAAACGAAAAAGATTACTACTACGCGTGGACAAAACTAACTTTGTTGTTTCGGATGTTATTCAACATGTAATCATTACTAGCGCATTGGTAATACGAAAACGTAACAAAAAAAGAAACAAAGTACGAACTAAAGGCCGGAAGCTTAACTTACTTCTTCTCGACTACATACCAGAGATACCCATATACAAAAAAGTCGTGAAATAAAAAAAAAATCACGACCATACCTTGTTTAGACCACGCACGGAATATCAAAACCGGACGTTCCTATACAGTATCATAGAAAGCCTCTAGGGGGCCCAAGATCCTTTCGGAGCTTTTTCAAGATCTACCCTTATACAATATATATCCACAAGGCAAAGGCAAAAAAATCATCAGGGCGTCACACACACACACACACACACAAACACACATGCACGCGCACACACACACACGCACGTACGCACACACACACACACACACACACACACACACACATGCGTACACACACACACACACACACACACACACAAACACACACACGCACGTACGCACGCGCACACACACACACACACACACACACACATGCGTACACACACACACACACACACACACAAACACACATGCACGCGCACACACACGCACGTACGCACGCGCACACACACACACACACACACAAACACACATGCGTACACACACACACACACACACACACACAAACACACATGCGTGCGCACGCACGCACGCACACATACACCGTGACACACACAAACACACACATGCACAAACACACACAACAAACACAGACACAGACACTCACTCAAACAAACACACATGGACGCTCCTGAAAACATGCCCTTTTTAGTGAAGGTGATAATAGTAAAACTACCTTCATGATAGTAAAACAGTGGTACCGAAAACCTTCCTTTCCCTACGTGAAAGATAATGCTTCCGGCCTGTCACGGGCCAAAATTGTTTCAAAATACCGTGCGGCGCAAGC